>NC_072731.1:271864159-271909159 GCF_026930045.1 Uloborus diversus
ATGGTTTATTTGCGTTAAATGGACACGTTTGCAACAAAAATCAAGTCTCCAAGTCAAATGGTTCTCGAGATATGAGCCCTATTAACTTCAACGAAAATGCAGCAAAAGGCAAAATGAGGATTTCAAGTGCGGTTCGATTAATAAAATATCCGAACAGCGAAGTGCTAAATGCGGCTATAAGAGGTTTATTTGCGTTAAATGGACACGTTTCCAACAAAAATCAAGTCTCCAAGTCGAATGGTTCTCGAGATATGAGCCCTATTAACTTCAACGAAAATGCAGTAAAAGGCAAAATGAGGATTTCAAGTGCGGTTCGATTAAAAAAATATCCGAACAGCGAAGTGCTAAATGCGGCTATGAGATGTTTATTTGCGTTAAATGGACACGTTTGCAACAAAAATCAAGTCTCCAAGTCAAATGGTTCTCGAGATATGAGCCCTATTAACTTCAACGAAAATGCAGCAAAAGGCAAAATGAGGATTTCAAGTGCGGTTCGATTAAAAAAAACAAAAATATCCGAACAGCGAAATGCTAAATGCGGCTATGAGAGGTTTATTTGCGTTAAATGGACACGTTTGCAACAAAAATCAAGTCTCCAAGTCAAATGGTTCTCGAGATATGAACCCTATTAACTTCAACGAAAATGCAGCAAAAGGCAAAATGAGGATTTCAAGTGCGGTTCGATTAAAAAAATATCCGAACAGCGAAATGCTAAATGCGGCTATGAGAGGTTTTTTTGCGTTAATTGGACACGTTTGCAACAAAAATCAAGTTTTCAAGTCAAATGGTTCTCGAGATATGAGCCCTATTAACTTCAACGAAAATGCAGCAAAAGTCAAAATGGGGATTTCAAGTGCGGTTCGATTAAAAAAATATCCGTACAGCGAAATGCTAAATGCGGCTATGAGAGGTTTATTTGCGTTAAATGGACACGTTTGCAACGAAAATCAAGTCTCCAAGTCAAATGGTTCTCGAGATATGCGCGACATTAACTTCAACGAACATGCAGCAAAAGGCAAAATGAGGACTTCAAGCGCGGTTCGATTAAAAAAATATCCGAACAGCGAAATGCTAAATGTGGCTATGAGAGGTTTATTTGCGTTAAATGGACACGTTTGCAACAAAAATCAAGTCTCCAAGTCAAATGGTTCTCGATATATGAGCCCTATTAACTTCAACGAAAATGCAACAAAAGGCAAAATGAGGATTTCAAGTGCGGTTCGATTAAAAAAATATCCGAACAGCGAAATGCTAAATGCGGCTATGAGAGGTTTATTTGCGTTAAATTGACACATTTGCAACAAAAATCAAGTCTCCAAGTCAAATGGTTCTCGAGATATGAGCCCTATTAACTTCAACGAAAATGCAGCAAAAGGCAAAATGAGGATTTCAAGTGCGGTTCGATTAAAAAAATTTTCCGAACAGCGAAATGCTAAATGCGGCGATGAGAGGTTTATTTGCGTTAAATGGACACGTTTGCAACCAAATTCAAGTCTCCAAGTCAAATGGTTCTCGAGATATGAGCCCTATTAACTTAACGAAAATGCAGCAAAAGGCAAAATGAGGATTTCAAGTGCGGTTCGATTAAAAAAATATCCGAACAGCGAAATGCTAAATGCGGCTATGAGAGGTTTATTTGCGTTAAATGGACACGTTTGCAACAAAAATCAAGTCTCCAAGTCAAATGGTTCTCGAGATATGAGCCCTATTAACTTCAACGAAAATGCAGCAAAAGGCAAAATGAGGATTTCAAGTGCGGTTCGATTAAAAAAATATCCGAACAGCGAAGTGCTAAATGCGGCTATGAGAGGTTTATTTGCGTTAAATGGACACGTTTGCAACAAAAATCAAGTCTCCAAGTCAAATGGTTCTCGAGATATGAGCCCTATTAACTTCAACGAAAATGCAGCAAAAGGCAAAATGA
This sequence comes from Uloborus diversus, assembly GCF_026930045.1. Lineage (NCBI taxonomy): Eukaryota > Metazoa > Arthropoda > Arachnida > Araneae > Uloboridae > Uloborus > Uloborus diversus. The sequence goes on from NC_072731.1 coordinate 271,866,084, forward strand.
GGATTTCAAGTGCGGTTCGATTAAAAAAATATCCGAACAGCAAAATGCTAAATGCGGCTATGAGAGGTTTATTTGCGTTAAATGGACACGTTTGCAACAAAAATCAAGTCTCCACAAGGTTCTCGAGATATGTGCCCTATAAACTTCAACGAAAATGCAGCAAAAGGCAAAATGAGGATTTCAAGTGCGGTTCGATTAAAAAAATATCCGAACAGCGAAGTGCTAAATGCGGCTATGAGGGGTTTATTTGCGTTAAATGGACACGTTTGCAACAAAAATCAAGTCTCCAAGTCAAATGGTTCTCGAGATATGAGCCCTATTAACTTCAACGAAAATGCAGCAAAAGGCAAAATGAGGATTTCAAGTGCGGTTCGATTAATAAAATATCCGAACAGCGAAGTGCTAAATGCGGCTATAAGAGGTTTAGTTGCGTTAAATGGACACGTTTCCAACAAAAATCAAGTCTCCAAGTCGAATGGTTCTCGAGATATGAGCCCTATTAACTTCAACGAAAATGCAGTAAAAGGCAAAATGAGGATTTCAAGTGCGGTTCGATTAAAAAAATATCCGAACAGCGAAGTGCTAAATGCGGCTATGAGATGTTTATTTGCGTTAAATGGACACGTTTGCAACAAAAATCAAGTCTCCAAGTCAAATGGTTCTCGAGATATGAGCCCTATTAACTTCAACGAAAATGCAGCAAAAGGCAAAATGAGGATTTCAAGTGCGGTTCGATTAAAAAAATATCCGAACAGCGAAATGCTAAATGCGGCTATGAGAGGTTTATTTGCGTTAAATGGACACGTTTGCAACAAAAATCAAGTCTCCAAGTCAAATGGTTCTCGAGATATGAACCCTATTAACTTCAACGAAAATGCAGCAAAAGGCAAAATGAGGATTTCAAGTGCGGTTCGATTAAAAAAATATCCGAACAGCGAAATGCTAAATGCGGCTATGAGAGGTTTTTTTGCGTTAATTGGACACGTTTGCAACAAAAATCAAGTCTCCAAGTCAAATGGTTCTCGAGATATGAGCCCTATTAACTTCAACGAAAATGCAGCAAAAGGCAAAATGAGGATTTCAAGTGCGGTTCGATTAAAAAAATATCCGTATAGCGAAATGCTAAATGCGGCTATGAGAGGTTTACTTGCGTTAAATGGACACGTTTGCAAAAAAAATCAAGTCTCCAAGTCAAATGGTTCTCGAGATATGAGCCCTATTAACTTCAACGAAAATGCAGCAAAAGGCAAAATGAGGATTTCAAGTGCGGTTCGATTAAAAAAAAATATCCGAACAGCGAAATGCTAAATGCGGCTATCAGAGGTTTATTTGCGTTAAATGGACACGTTTGCATCAAAAATCAAGTCTCCAAGTCAAATGGTTCTCGAGATATGAGCCCTATTAACTTCAACGAAAATGCAGCAAAAGGCAAAATGAGGATTTTAAGTGCGGTTCGATTAAAAAAATATCCGAACAGCGAAATGCTAAATGCGGCTATGAGAGGTTTCGTTGCGCTAAATGGACACGTTTGCAACAAAAATCTAGTCTCCAAGTCAAATGGTTCTCGAGATATGAGTCCTATTAATTTCAACGAAAAAGCAGCAAAAGGCAAAATGAGGATTTTAATTGCGGTTCGATTAAAAAAATATCCGAACAGCGAAATGCTAAATGCGGCTATGAGAGGTTTCGTTGCGCTAAATGGACACGTTTGCAACAAAAATCTAGTCTCCAAGTCAAATGGTTCTCGAGATATGAGTCCTTTTAATTTCAACGAAAAAGCAGCAAAAGGCAAAATGAGGATTTTAAGTGCGGTTCGATCAAAAAAATATCCGAACAGCGAAATGCTAAATGCGGCTATGAGAGGTTTAGGTGTGCTAAATGGACACGTTTGCAACAAAAATCTAGTCTCCAAGTCAAATGGTTCTCGAGATATGAGTCCTATTAATTTCAACGAAAATGCAGCAAAAGGCAAAATGAGGATTTTAAGTGCGGTTCGATCAAAAAAATATCCGAACAGCGAAATGCTAAATGCGGCTATGAGAGGTTTAGGTGCGCTAAATGGACACGTTTGCAACAAAAATCAAGTCTCCAAGTCCAATGGTTTTTGAGATATGAGCCCTATTAATTTCAACGAAAATGCAGCAAAAGCAAAATGAGGATTTCAAGTGCGGTTCGATTAAAAAAATATCCGAACAGCGAAATGCTAAATGCGGCTATGAGAGAGTTAGTTGCGCTAAATGGACACGTTTGCAACAAAAATCAAGTCTCCAAGTCAAATGGTTCTCGAGATATGAGCTCAGTTGTTTTCAACGAAAATGCAGCAAAAGGCAAAATGCGGATTTTAATTGAAGTTCCATAAAAAAAAATCAAAACAGCGAAATGCTAAATGTGGCTATGAGAGGTTTCGTTGCGCTAAATGGACACGTTTGCAACAAAAATCAAGCTTTCAAGTTAAATGGTTCTCGAGATATGAGCTCAGTTGTTTTCAACAAAAACGCGGCAAAATCTAAAATGAGGATTTTATTTGAAGTTCCATAGAAAGAAAAATCAAAACAGCGAAATGCTAAATGTGGCTATGAGACGTTTCGTTGCGCTAAATGGACACGTTTGCAAAAAAAAAATCAAGCTTTCAAGTTAAATGGTTCTCGAGATATGAGCTCAGTTGCTTTCAACGAAAACGCAGCAAAAGGTAAAATGAGGATTTTTATTTGAAGTTCCATAGAAAGAAAATCAAAACAGCGAAATGCTAAATGTGGCTATGAGAGGTTTCGTTGCGCTAAATGGACACGTTTTGCAACAAAAATCAAGCTTTCAAGTTAAATGGTTCTCGAGATATGAGCTCAGTTGATTTCAACGAAAACGCAGCAAAAGGTAAAATGAGGATTTTTATTTGAAGTTCCATAGAAAGAAAATCAAAACAGCGAAATGCTAAATGTGGCTATGAGAGGTTTCGTTGCGCTAAATGGACACGTTTGTATTAAAAATCAAGTTTTCAAGTTCAATAATTCTCCAGATATGAGCTCAGCTATGTTACTCGTATGTTTAATGAAAATGCAGCAAAAGTCAAATGGAGGATTTAAATTGCGCTCGATAAAAGAAATACCCGAACTGCGGAATGTGTTATGCTGCTACGAGACGTTCATTTGCACTAACTAGCAGACAATTTAAAACCTCAAATTGGCTTTTGCTGCATTTTTGTTGGACATAACTCAGCTCATATCTCTAGAACCATTGAACATTGAAGTTTGGTTTTTGCTACAAAAGCGTGTCTATTTAGTGCAAATGAACCCCTCATAGCGGTATAACGCGTTTCGAAATTCGGGTTTTTTTTTTTTTTTTTTTTTCATCGAAGCGCATTGTAAAAGCTCAATTTGGCTTTTGCTCCATTTTCGTTGAACATAACTAAGCTAATATCTCGAGAACTGTTGAACTTGGAAGTTTAATTCTTGCTGCAAATGTGTTTATTTAGTACAAATGAGCCTCTCACAGCAGCAAAACACGTTTCGAAATTCATGTTTTTCTTTTATCGAAGAGCAGTGTAGAGCAGTGTATCGAAGAGCAGCTCCGTATGAAGCTAATTTCTCAAGAACTGTTGAACTTGGAAGTTTAATTCTTGCTGCAAATGTATTTATTTAGTACAAATGAGCCTCTCATAGCAGCAAAACACGTTTCGAAATTCATGTTTTTCTTTTATCGAAGAGCAGTGTATCGAAGAGCAGCTCCGTATGAAGCTAATTTCTCAAGAACTGTTGAACTTGGAAGTACAAATGAACCTCTCATACTGACGTGCTACGTGCAAAAGTGGTATCTGCAATTGCGTTCAAAATGAGAAATTACCCATTTAAGTTGTGTGCCTCCATGTATTTGATTCAGGTGAAACTTTTTCAGTATTTTTTTTCTTTTTTTAATATTTCCCATCCACAAATGGCCCTAGAGCATTGTACTTGGGTAAAATATGTGGCAAAGAACCACTTGGTTACAATAACTCAATTTTGACGAAAAGTGCAGGTACGATTTACGTACTTAACACGGCAGCATAACAGTATAACACATTTTGATTTCGATCAAAGTTCACCATAAATCATTTTGATTCATGGAACCTGTCCTAGAACTTTTTCAAAATTCATGTTCCAACAATACGTGTTCGATCGTACCCAAGAGAAAAATTCTGAAGCGTCAGGGTTTATTTCCAGCATTACTCATGAATTTCGTTTTTTGTAAAAAACGAAAGTAAATGTTCTGACTCGACGTTATATCCCGGTTATCACAAATTTGCCATTTCAACTGCGCTTGCGCGCGGACTTAGCTTTTTGGGCTTTCTGTTTTAAGATTTCGTGTCGCTTGTTTATATTTAGATTGAGCTAGAGTCTCAGCAAATTAATGAAAGCGATTAAAATATTTTCACAGCGATTTCGTGATCTATTGTATGAAACTACGGATATGAATAACTGATAATCTTTATAATATTAAAAGGAAAATGACCTTTCAATATTTATTGGTTTGGAAATATTTATTTAAAATAAATGTAAAACACGTTGTGTACTTCGAAGGTGATTGGAATATGAGCAACATATATTCGTCTTTTGTGGATATTTACGTTAGGTGTAAACAGCTTAGTATTATATATTTTTATTTAGGTGTGGGTTCGGCTTTGTATTAGAAGTGATGCTGCATTTCTAGAACGCTCTTCTGAGGTTAAAAATTTGGCCCTGAAAAGGGCCTTTGTTTGATAGAAAAATCAGACACCAAATCCATTAGTAATTAAGACGCAAAACTCAATATTTACCGAGGCCTAAAAACCAAATCAGAGAAAGCTTTGTGATTTCTAATTTTTATCTGTTGCCATCTCACATTTATTAACAAATTTAAAATGTTAGTAATTAATTTTAGCAAGATTTTTGAAATCAGCAAAGTCCGCGCGCAAGCGCAGTTGAAATGGCAAATTTGTGATAACCGGGATTTAACGTCGAGTCTAAACATGCAGTCTCTGGATAATGTTGCTTTGCAGCAGGTCGGTACTTGTTTGCAATTGTGCTTTAGCATTGTGATGTTTTCAAAAGTGCTCCAGGAACCTTCCTGGTATATCTGGAAGGTGCCAAGCTGTTGCTATAAATCGTTTTATGTTTTCCTTTTCAGTAAGATTCAAGGTTAATTTACATTTTAGTTGCTGACTTTTAGTAGTTTTTCCTGTTCCACTTACGGGTACATTTTGAAAAAAAAATATTAAACAGTTTACAGTTTTGAAATTTTTTGCACTGTTTCACCATCTATTTAATGAGCAAAGTATTACAAAAAGATGTTTAAATTTAATTTGTTTAAAAAGGGGGAGAGGAGGGTTAAATCGCTAAAACTAAAAATATTCTTGGTCCATTTTCAAATTTTTCTCAAACAGTTATGTCCAAATATGTAAGCTTTAGTTTTTATTCGCCGATTTAAAAAATATTAAATCAATAAAAAAATAGAAAATATTTGAAGAAAAATTTCGAAAAATTCAAAGATACTTTTTTATTTAAAAAAATCCTATTTTCGAAGTAAACATTTTTTTTTCTTTTCCAAATTTGTTGAATCAGAATTAAAATAAACTGTTCAAAAAAGATGTGCTCCAAATTTCATTATTTTACCTTTATCAGTTGACTTATAAGAGTCTGAATGCACAAAATGGGGGAAAATTGCATCATATAGAAAAACGAGTTTAATGTTTTAAGGTATCGGACTGCCTTAAAATCGACATTTTCGATGAAATATTCGTAATTGGTTTTTATGGTTTCATTTTGTAGTCTGATTCATTAGCTTTCCAAAACTGTCTTAGTTTTTACTCTACGTGAATTACAACTGGAGTTATAGCTGTATTATTAAAAAGTCGTTCAATGAACTCCAGACCGGAAGTTGCATTTTAATGCGTTTTCTGAAGAACGATATTTTTGAAGAAAGCTGTCTACTGCAACAATGATATCTCAAAAAGTTATTCGAGCATTGATAAGAAATTTTCTGAGATAGTTCTTTGTAATGTGCTTGATGTTTTCCTCTAAAAGCTAAGATGAATTTCATTATTAAGTAATATTTTCATGCGGATAAGTTTAAACAAAGGCGTTTGTTTACGAAAAAATACCAGTGCTGGAACTTTGTTCGGCTATATTTCAGTACTTTTTTAAAAAATAATAAAACTTTTAGAGCAAAACACACATTAATGTCATACAAATGTATTACTACGAGGGTTTGTGTGTGAATAGAAACAAATTTTGTCCATAGCTGTTAGCGTAAGACACGTTTTTTCGCTATTTTTCTTAATATTTGTCAATTTTTTTAAAAAAATAATATTTTAAAATCTTGTTTAAACATTTTTTTCATAGTTTTGGAACATATGTAGCTAAAAAATAACATTTAAAGAAATGTCCAGGCAATTTTTCAAAGAAATGTCTTCGAACACAGTCGGATATACCTTAAATTTAAATGCGATTTCAGTTAAATACATGCAACAAAATATACATGCAATAATTATACCTTTCGTGCTAATTAGGATAGAAACAAGATTCAAACTTCCTTTTGAGCAGAAAAAAAAGGAATTTTTTTTTTAATATGATAAAAAAAATGCAACATTTGACGATTTTTGTGTAACTTGAGAACGATTGGAGGTCGTAGAGTTTCGGAACACATCCACTCAGAGCGCAACGAGCGGGTGACGACACCAACACCAGTTTCTCTAAGAATCGGTGTCAGTCCACCTCCCTTCGGAGTCGGAGATGGCAGACGATCTGCAGGTGAGTTCACTTTAGCGACTCTTCTACGAAAATACCGTCCTAACTTTTATTTTGCGCGAATAATGGGTGAATGATGTACGGGAAAGAGGGGAAAATTCTTTGAAATGAAATGTGTGCGGCATGAAAAACATTTTTTTTTTTTTTTTTTTTTTTTGAGCAATCACGATTGCTTATTGTTCTCTCTCATTTGACTGTTTTGATGTCCTATCATTTTATTTTCCCACCGCCACCCTCCGCATATGTGTTTGTGTCTATGTGCAGACATGAATGTGTGTATGTGTAGGTGTCTGTATGTATGCGTGTGTGTGTATGTGTAGGTGTCTGTATGTATGCGTGTGTGTATGTGTAGGTGTCTGTATGTATGCGTGTGTGTATGTGTTTGTGTATGTGTGTGTGTAGTTGTGTATGTGTGCACGTGTGTTTAGGACATGGATGCAAAACATTTTTTTTTTTTTTTGAGCAATCACGATTGCTTATTGTTCTCATTTGACTGTTTTGATGTCCTATCATTTTATTTTTCCACCGCCACCCTCCGCATATGTGTTTGTGTCTATGTGCAGGCATGAATGTGTGTATGTGTAGGTGTCTGTATGTATGCGTGTGTGTATGTGTTTGTGTATGTGTGTGTGTGTGCGTGCGTGCGTGTCTGTGTAGTTGTGTATGTGTGCGCGTGTGTTTAGGACATGGATGCAAAACATTTTTTTTTTTTTTTTTTTTTTTTGAGCAATCACGATTGCTTATTGTTCTCATTTGACTGTTTTGATGTCCTATCATTTTATTTTTCCACCGCCACCCTCCGCATATGTGTTTGTGTCTATGTGCAGGCATGAATGTGTGTATGTGTAGGTGTCTGTATGTATGCGTGTGTGTATGTGTTTGTGTATGTGTGTGTGTGTGCGTGCGTGCGTGTCTGTGTAGTTGTGTATGTGTGCGCGTGTGTTTAGGACATGGATGCAAAACATTTTTTTTTTTTTGAGCATTCACGATTGCTTATTGTTCTCATTTGACTGTTTTGATGTCCTATCATTTTATTTTCCCACCGCCATTCTCTGCAGCATCACCGTCGACCGACTCCTCACGATGCTGCTCCCGTAGCGAAAGCCGTCTCCAGGTTGCGTCCATGTCCTACACACACGCGCACAGATACACAACTACACACACACGCACGCACACACACACAAACACACACATAAACCTACACACACCTACACCTACACACACGCACGCACACACACAAAAACACATATACACACATAAACCTACACACACGCACGCACACACACAAAAACACATATGCACACATAAACCTACACACACCTACACACAAACACATACACACAAATACACCTACACACACACACCTATGCAAACGCATTCATACGGACACCTACACATACACACACACAAAAACATACACACAACTACCCACACATTCATGCCTGCACACAGACACAAACACACATGCCTACACACAAACACACACGCCTACATACACACACTCGTGATTGCGAAAAACATAATTTGAATTCAAGATGTCAAAATTCAAATTAATTTTTTTTGAGATCTCAGAGGCTCACTTTTTTACCATCCAGAATACGAAAAGTTTAGATTTTCAGTGCGGCGCGGTTCATGTGGTTCAGTTCAATAAGAACCAAGATTTTAGAAAAGAGAAAGAAATATATATTGCACTTAAAACACTTCAAATCCTGAATCTATACTTAAATGGCCGATCCACAGAGAACGTGCACTTTGCTCCGCACGTGAAAGCTCGTCTATTTCATTTGGGATAATAATTTAAACGGAAAAATCACAAACGTAAGTGTTATTTAATGTCTGAAATATGGATATTCAAAGTTTCATCCAATTTAAATATTAACATGACTGCTTATACAGTCATGTACACACCGTTATAACGCCGACCTATTTGACGCAATTCTCTATAAACCGCACAGCTTTTCAGAAGTAAACAATAGGTTTTGAAGTTTAAGAAATCCCTCTGTTTTGCTTTGCAAACATAAAAATTATCAGGCAAATTAAATTTTGAGACAGTTTTTCATCTTTCCATCTTAATTCAAAGCTTTTAAATTGAAAATGGGTACTCATAGTAAACAGAATATACCAGATGGCTCTCGAAAATGCAGCTGTTATGCAAACCATGAAGCTAGCAGAAGTGCAGGATAATGCACTTTCTTTTAATTGTGAAACATATTTATTTGTGAATGACTCATTGTAATACTGGTGCTTTAACACTCATTGCAGATAAAACTCACTCTGAAGTGCTAATATATAGGTATATTTTGAATATTGGTTTCAAAATTTGTGAAATGATCTGTATAATGCAAAAACCTGTGTAACGCAAAAGCTCCGGTCCCGAGGTGTGCGCTATAACGGTCTTCTACTGTAATCAGTTCCCATGCTTCCCATTTCTGATCGCAGTTAATTAACTACGAATTAGTTAGAAACCGCTCAGAAAGGTTAACCTACAGGAAAGTGGTAATGTTGATGGCATGTAGGCAATATTCTACAACGAGTCCCTTTATCAGCTGGGACAAATGTTAAGTGTTCGTCTGAAAAGGCGGTGCATACATAACAGCAGTGGTTTTCTTTTTTTTTTTTTTTTTTTCTCGTGTTGGAAATAGTTTAGGAGTTGCAGGACCGACTCTAGTAGTTCTGCCGCTCCAGGCGATATTGACACGTGCCCCCCCCCCCACACTGAATAATCTTCTATATATATATAAATGAATGTTTGTCTGTATGTCATCCATAAACTCAAAAAGTACCCGGCAGATTTGGCTGAAACTTTCACCGTTTGTTATTTTTGGTACTGGGAATGTTTATAGACCAGTTGGAAAAAAATCCGATCTTTTTTATTCCAATTTAAGTCACAATCCATTGGATGAATACGAATAAAATGCAGAAATGAATTCGCGTGAAAGATCTCATTGATAAGAAGTTAGCCATTTTTCTTGAGTTTGAACAAATAAATTCTTTCTTTATTGTTTTATGGCTTTTTATGCAACGGGGGGATTTAAAACTTTTTTTTATTTGATGTTTTTAGCGATGGATTGATCTTGCAAACTGCGTGAGTACAAAAGTTGAGTAGAGTCACTTGATACCTGGACCGATTATTATGAAAAGTGCTATATATATATATGTATTTTTCCACGGAGAAGGTGCATAATAGGCTCATTGAAGCCACTCGCCACCAGGTGGCACTGCAGAGTAGCAACTTCTGCCCCGTTCAACCGATTGTCATGAAAATCAGTATAATGATGTATTTTTTTGTTGGCGTAGCAACGCGCGTCGGGTACAGCTAGTATTCGATACAACCGCAATACTAACTGAGTAACCAAAACTCTTTCTTCAAACTTAAAAACTCCTCCGCCCACCTTCAGCTTTGTGTTTATTCTCAAGTACAACAGCGGCGGCTAAAAAAAAAAAGAAAAAACGTGAACCCCATTAAATGTTATGAAAGAAGGTGGACTGTGTCCACTCCACTTTCGTCACTTCCCGCGAAGGAATTCTGCGATTAATGTTTTGTGGCTACAAAATAACCGTAATTATGTGGGACTCAGATGCATATGAAAACGCCATAGACTAATAATAAGTATAGACCGAGCTGTGGCAACCCTTTTGATGCTCATAAACCAAACCATGTGACTAGTGGATATCTTAGCAACAGATCAACGCCCGTGAGAAATAAAAAAAAAAATTGCGTTAACGTAATACGTTTACGCCATTACGTTCACGCCAACGCTGACGTAACAGGTTCAAATGAAATAAAAGTTATTGAAAACTGTGATCAAAAACTAATTACTAATGTCAAAATAATGCATAACTAAAAGAGAAACAGTTCAATCCCTGCACCTGGAAAAAATTATAATGAAAACACATTACATCTCAAAATACATGTCGAGTGCCAAACTATGGATAATCCTGCCATCTAGCAACCATGCCGCCAAAGCTTTCGCCGAGCCTCCCACTAGTCACATGATGTATCCATGAACCAATTTTTTCGTCAGCAACTCTGGGAAAGCTCGGTCTACTCTTATTATTATTCTACGGAAAACGCAGACCCTCAATATTTAAAGTTCTGCATGCCTTAGGGGTCAAAGGACCTATATAACCATCAAAATTTTCGACTTTCTGGAAAAAATATATGTTATGCGTATTTTAATTCTGAACAATTTGACATCTTATTATACATTATTCAAGTTTACACAGTATATATACGCGAATACAATACTTCCTTTTTTGTAAAAGGAAGTAATAACACTGACAACAATGACTTTTCCACGTCATTTGTGGGACTCGAACCTATTTCGTTCTATATGCGCTTCGGCCCTCGGGTCCACTGATCTGAAGAAACACAGCGCCGATTTCAAGACTCGGGGCAGAAGGTTTGCCGATTGAAACTCCGAATTGCACCGAATGCTTATCATTTTGCCGAATCGTCAGACAAAAAAGGACCTTTTTGGTACCTGTCCACTGGCAGGGCCTGATTACCACACAGGCCGGCTAGACCTACACCTGGGGCCCCCCATCTTCCCAAGGAGTCCCAAATTACTCAAAGATTTATGCACAGTATTGCAACTATATGAAAAATACATGTATTTCCGAAATAAAAAAAAAAAAAAAATTGACTTATTGATTGGAAAAAAAAATTCTCTAAAGGGGATTTTTTATTCATTCTGCCAGTAACGAGATTCTTTTGTCCAATCAGGAGGGGCCCCGAACGGCAGTGGCCCACACAAGGGAGGGGTCCGGACCCCTCCCATAGGTCTTGCTTTCTTTCCGAATGATTATGATTCTATGCATTTTGTACGTAGAATAATTTCAAACAAAGGTAACAATACTTTCAGTTGTTATAAGTGAAATAATAAAATCCTCATGCCAAAAGATTTTTTTAAATGTTGTGCTCTTTTTCTATAACGAATTGCTTGTAAGATGCGGAATGGTGATTATAAATGAATGCACCGCAATAACCGTGTTTTTAGTTTTGTAATTACAGAATAAAATGAGAGTCTATGAAATTGAATCCATTTTTTAATTATAAGAAAACTAAAAGCATAAATTATTTTGCTCTCTGGTTATTTTTTTAAAGTATATTTCCTTAAACAATGCTAATTCAATTTCAATGGTTTATTTTTTACTGTTTTTCATTCCCGCGAATCGATAAAATCAAGCCAATATATTTGACGGCACATTGGGGTATGATAGGAGAATAAGGCTTTTGATCTTGGACACTCCCTTTACAAAATTCCTGTCTGCGCCACTGCCAAACGGGTATATGATCTGAATCAGTGGCGTAGCCATGGGGGGGATAGGGGCCAGAACCCCCCCCCCCCCCCATGAGCCCCAAAAAATCATTTTTCAGTCGAACCTGAAGATTCGTTTATAATGTTAATTGTTTAATTGATAAAGAATAATATATATATATTTATATACATACATATATATATATATATATATACATATATATATATATACATACATACATATATATATATACATATATATATATATACATACATACATACATACATATATATATATATATATATATATATATATATATATATATATTATATATATATATATATATATATATATATATATATATATATATATATATATGTATATCGTTAGAGAGCCTAAGTGGAGCATAGATCCATCTATTATCCTCTCCAATTTGTAACCATTACGTAGTAGATAGAAAAAAATGAGTCAAAAAAAAAATTCTGAGAAGAACGAATTCTGAAATCTTCGGATAATCTACATAGAAAATAAGTACACATTTGAAAAAAGCAGACAAAATCCTATAAAATGACACTTTTTTCACTGAGATAGTAAGAAAAGGAATTAATTGAAAACAAGTTTAAAGTTGAAAGTAAATCTAACTTCCTTGGTAAAACCATCTATTTTGTATATTTCATAAAAATAATCAAACAGAAGTTCAACATTAAAGATGTAAGAATGCGCAGTGCAAGGGAGAAAGAAGAAAAAAAAAATCATCAAAAGTTTTTGCATTTTTGGGTAGAATTTAACATCTGATGAAGAAAATATAGGAGTTAGTGAGAGAATATAGGAAATATAGGAGAATATGTGGCAAATTTGGAAATATAGGAGAATATGTGACAAATTTGGAAATATAGGAGATATAGGAGGACTATGAGCCCTGCGAACATCGTCGGATTTGTGTGCGAAATGGGATTGTGTTCGCCGAGAGAGGGGAACCCGACACCGGGTTATTTTGGGAGACTGTTTCGGAGGAGGATTCGAAACTCGGAGAGAACGACGGCTGCGTGACGTCTCGTCTCTCTTAGCTTCGCGCCGAGCAGAGCTCGTGTAAAAGATTCGCTGAACTCGCTTGCCTTGTCGCGAGAAAATGATGAACGCTCTTTTGAGCGCTCATCTTGCGGCGAGAAAGTGAAGGAAGCTCAAAACAAAAAAAAATCGTTCTCGTTTCTATTATGTTGAGTTTACAGGGTTCGTACTCAATTCCAGAAATAAAATGAAGGAGTTTTGGAGGAGTAAAATGAGATTTTGAAGGAGTACTAACAGGAGGAGTGTCTTATGTCGCACTTTTTTTTTAAACATGTCTCTTCCCCCTTGTCACAAAGAGTCACACTTTATCTCACTCCTCCTCTTGTCACATGTCATATTTTTTATAAACATATTGTTATAATAACTGCGCGATGTCACTTTTTGCCGTCCTGTCTCTTCCCCTTGTCCCAATTTCATGAGCCCCTCAAGGCACGACATCCCTCGTGGATGACTCATTTTACAATATCATAACTGCGATTTGCTACACAATTGTTTTTTACACAATCACTTAATATTGTACATCTGCTTACGTATTTTTAAAAATTTAAATAATACTTTCACTGACATTTGCAGCTGAGAGTGGGATGAAATTAAAAGCAATGATCATAAAACTTAAAAAAATGGCCAAGCACCATTTAAGCATGGTTTATTTCCTTTATGAAATGTCTTAATCATCTAATAATATTTTCAGTTTCAACTTTTACAACTCCTGTGATGAATTTGTAAATCACATCTTTATGAAAAAATAAATGTACGAATTACTAGTACATTAAAACTGCCCTTATACTTTCGCCATTGGGACAAAGTTAAGTTGTTTATCGAAGTACTTCAAGCTGCTATCATAGGAAAGACTATGTAGTCTTGAACTAAGAAAGAAGGAGTTAAAACCAAAATGCAGGAGTTTAAAGGGCCCTTCAAAAAAATTTCCTAAATGAAGGAGTATTGGAGGAGTTTTGAAGGAGCCTACGGACCCTGACACGAAATTTTTTGATTCAAAGCTCTCTTTCAGTTTGTTTAGAAAAAAAATGCTTCGCGTGATTTAATTTTGTCCAATCAGCAAACCGTCTCTTCGGTTTTCGTTTGCAAGGCTCACAAGGGGGTTCGTCTCCAAAGAGAGAGTATTTTGTGCGGCACTAACAAATCGCGTCTCTGACGACAAGCGAAGTGTTTGACGCACGCTCGGGAGGGAACAAAATCTTTTCCATTCATTTTCAGCGGGAAAGGATTTGAGCTTTCGGAAACAGACGCGTAGTTTTGAAGAGCAAGCGTCGAAACATTCAATTCTAATTTGAATAAACAAAACGATTAGAACGCAAACGTATGTCCGACTGTCCCGCCATTGAAATCAAATTACAGTAAAGCACCGTTTATACGTTTCTCTTTTATACGTTATACTTTCTTCTATATCTAATATATAGAAGAAAGTATTGGATTCGTGCAAATTTTCGAATTTCGAATTTTGACGGATTCGAACGTTTTGAGGTGTGCTGAATCCATTTCGACTATTTTTGGAAAATGTCTGTCTGTGTGTGTGTATGTGTGTGTGTGTCACGTCTGTGTGACCAGTTTTTTGTGGCCGCTCTACAGCAAAAACTACCGCATGAAATCGAACGAAATTTGGTACACATATGTGTCCCTATGTGAACTTGTGCCCATTGCTTTTTGGCGCGAATTCCTCCAAGGGGGGGTGGAGCAATGGGACGTTTTTGAGTTACGCGTGATTGCTATTCCTCAGGAAGTAACTGGCGGAATCAAACAAAATTTGGTCCATATGTTGCCAGTAACAGGAACAGGTGCTGATTCAATTTTGATGTCAATAACTCAAACGGGGGTTCAGCTATAGAACGTTTTTTGTCGTCAATTGTGACTGCTGTATCTCAAGAAATAACGAACGGAATCAAACAAAAAATTTATCGGCAAGTAGCCCTTAGTGGGTATAAGAACTGATTTTATTTTTGTGTTAACAGCTAAAAACGGGGTAGCGCAATCGCCCGTTCTTTTTTTCCATTGTGAGTACCCTATCTCAAGAAGTAATGCTACGTTCTGGTTGAAATTTGGAATATATGTGAATCAATATGTAAACAGGCTTTGGTTCAATTTTGACACCAATCGCTCCAAGAGGTGTTGATTTTTTTTTTTTTCGAATAAAAATAGTTTTATTAATGCAACAATAAGAAAGATAAATCGTAATAGATTGTCTTCCGCGCATTTCTCGTGGTTTTAATTGTATGGAAATGATCGGAAATATTATCTCAATGATTTAAAATTTTTAACTGTTGCCATCTTATGTTTGTTAACAAATAAAATATTTGTAATTAATTCAAGCAAGGCTTTTAAAATAACTCTCAATTTTCGCTCTTGGCTTTGCTTTTGCAGTAATTCAGACATTGGGATGGTCGTCAAGTTTTTGCATGTGTCATTTTGTTTTTGTTGGGAATATTGCTTCCTCGTCAAGCATGGGGAGGGATCAGAAAAAAAAAGAAGAATATATGGCCACAACATACTAGTTTAATTTGGTTCCTGCAGAGTTTAATACAGTGAAACCTGAATAAGTAGTCGACCGGTTAAGTGGTCACTCCGTTTAAGTGGTCGTTTTTCTTTGCTCCCGAAAAGGTCTCATTCACAGTAATGTAAAATGATCCTCCTTTACTGGTCTCCAAATTTCATTTTACCCGGTTAACTAGTCACTCAAAAGTTGTTTTTCTAAAATTCCTTCTCCTTATCGGATCTTAGAAAATAGTGTCGGACTTGTTTGATAGTCATTTTTCCTCGAAATCTCGATCCTCCGTTCTTGGTCGTTCAAAGCATACTTCTTGCTGTGACTCTGCCGAGTGCGAAGAGTATGAATCAAACTCCTTTCGGGCAAGACATACGAAATCTAATACCCGGAGAAAGTTTGTCAGTATTTAACATCCGTTCAAGGAACTACTGACACAGAATTTAAATCTTGATGTACGTTGGAAGAGATAGTTCTTTTCCGTAAGCAACAACTTCATAAGTCGACGTTGAAAGATTGTATTAATGTACCGTAACTACATTAAAAAAAAGTTGTTGTTATTTAGTAATAAAGTAACTGTCATTAGTATTTTTCCCCCCTTTTTAATATTTCCACTAATTTATAGACATCTACTGCCATTCATGAATAATATTTGTAAGACTTTTTTTTTCTTCCATAATTTCCCACTCCACATAAATAGTCACTCCGCTTAAGTGGTCAAAAATTTTTGGTCCCTTGAGTGACGACTTAACGAGGTTTTACTGTACATATTAATGTATCCAGCTATACGTTTTTTTCATTTGTACGCTTTTTCCATACAGTCCCTTCAGAAACGTATAAACGGTGTTTCACTGTATTTCTTACTCCTCTGGCTATTTATTGAGCGGGAAGTTCATTTGGATACCTTAATGGAAACGAAAAAAAAACTTCGCAGCGATGCCAGGTATTAAAATGGATTTTCGAAAATGGCTTGCCTATCGCAGAGACGTTGATCTTAATCTTAATCGTATTGGGAATATCTGGCATTGTTACTCTTTCACGCAAAAAATACTGAACGGATTTTAATGAAACTTTACAATGATATGCATCAAAATAACTCACAGGGTGGTTTTTGGCCCGTTATGGGGGGCAAAACCTCCCATAGAGGGCAAAAAAAACACCATTTTCATATCAATTCCCTAATCAAGGGGTGAAAAAAATACTTGCACATTTTAACCTTACGCGCCCATCGAAAGCTCTGATGTTTTTGCTGAAAATGGCACCTGTTCGAAATTTCTGAGTAGGATAAAAAACGAGTTATAGACCTTTTAGTTCCATGTTCCAAGGTTTTCCTCGACTAAATACAGTATTTAGTGTATCATCTCAACTCCCCGTCGATAGCGACAATTGTTGTATTGATGAATATTTTTGCTTTTCGTCTGACTGTTCAAAGTTTTTTTTTTTTTTTTTCTCAAATCAAATATTAAAGTAAAATTGTCGCACAAGATTGGCACATAATAAATGGATTTGGCAGATTAATCTTACTACTGTTATATTATATGTGAAAGTTTGTCTGAATGTATGCATGTCTGTTACTCTTTCACGCAAAGTTACTGAACTGATTTTAATGAAACTTTACAGTAATATAGCTTATGCATCAGAATAACACATAGGGTAGTTTTCGTCCCGTTATGGGGGGAATAACCCCCCACGACCTCGTGTCCCCTTTTCGGTGTGTGTCCGGAGGCAAGGCGCTAGGTGTGTGTAAAGCTGTTTAGCTTCTAAATAAATAAATAAATAAATAAATAATGTCAAGTGGTGCATGTTCAACAACCAGGCTTCAATTAGAGAAAAAAAATACAGTCAAGCCTCTATATATCGAACTTCCACATATCGAAATTTTCTATGTATCGAAATCCCAGCAAATTTCAATGTTCATTACATAGAAAAATTGTTTCTATATATCGAAAATATCTCTATATATCGAAAATTTTTTCGAGACAATCGTAGATTTTTTTTTCTACTTTAGACTTTGTCTTATGAAAAATGAAGGTTAGGAGAGAAAATTATGCTCGCTAAAGGTTGCTAAGAAACTCATAAGAAATCTAGGTTTGAGGGGTGTGTAGATAGGTCGTTGTTCCGTTCTGGAGTTCTTAAATTCCCTCAAGTTTATTTCAAATCTTAGTTGTAACCACTACCATTATAAAATCAGTTTCAAGGTATCCTTTTTGTCTGTTGATTATCATTCCTAGTCTTTTTAGTTTCAGTAAAAATCGTTCAAGTTAAGTAGAGTGATTTTTTTACTTTTCTCTCGATTACATTGTCAAAACGAAAATCCCCTCATGTTGCGGATCAAGTTGAACTGTCGAAGAATGAAGATGTGTGAAGGCACAAAAATGTAATTTCTGTTAATTTTTCAATTATTAACTTTTGTTTAATCCGATGCTCGTACAAATTAGAAATTGGGTTTCATGCACGAAAATTAGCTTTAATTTTAATGTTTTAGGAGATTTTTATGACAAAATAAGATCGTTTCTATATATCGAAATTTCTATATATCGAATTTTTCCCCGGCGATTAGCTACTTCGATATATGGAGGTTCGACTGTACTGTAAAATTTCCCGCCAAAATAATCATTCTTAAAGAAAGAAAACGGCAAATCAAAAATTCCCGAATGAAATAAACGCTACCTTCCTGATCATCTTCTGCTGGCAGTACAAAAAAAAAATCTATAAAAGATATTTTTAACACCCGACACACAAAGGAAGGAGGTTATAGGTTTGACGTGTGTGTGTATCTGTGCATCAGTGTATCTGTATATCTGTGTGTCTGTCTGTGGCACTCTAGCGCCTAAACGAATGGACCGAATTTGAAAAGAAAAAAAAAAAGTTCGAAAGGAGGGTTGATCGAGACTGTTCTTAGCTAGGTTGCATCTTTGGATGACATTAATTAAAGAAGATATTAATCAAAAACCTCTAAAAGGATTTTCGCGATTTTTGCAGTGAAAACATAGTTAAAAATTTCAAAATTTAATATCAAAAGAAAGAGAATTTTTTTCCGCGTCTGATAGAATGTGTTTGGAACTTCCATGTTTCACAGAGTTCGAATTATAACCTTTTTACTTCCTTTTACAAACGAGCTGATGTGTGCGTCACATGACTTCCTTTTACTCCAATTTAATGTCATTTTCTCATTATTGGCAGTTTTAATGTGATTCAATAGTTTACTCTCTAAATATCAACAACAGTGGTCAAATAGAAACCAGATTACCAGATTTAAAAAAAAAATAAAATACTTACGACAAAACTTGGCGACTGGCGAAATATCAAGGGAGGGGCGATCGCCCCTCCCTTGAGGGATCCTCCACCGATAATTTTTCGAAAATGAAGTTCAAAAAACGCAAATTTAGACGAGTTTTATTGATGTTAGGAGACAGAGAAGTTTAGGTTCGAAACCATATCCCGGAACTGTTTCGGAATTGAGACACAGTTCCAAACCTCTGTGATCAGTATTTTTAAATCATACATAGTAAAAAGTAGTTAATAAAAATCTACCACCCCTCCCTTGAGAAATTTCTGGATCCGCCCTTGTGAGCGGGTAAGGTGAAGTGCGACATTTGTTAGTGACGTCTCATTTCTCCCCTCGCAGGACTTCGCAGCGACGACGATGAACGAGCTGTTGGGGTGGTACGGCTACGAGAGGCTGGACTCGCAGGGGGCGTTCCCCAAGGGGGAGGAGCCTCGCTCCGGATCGCCCGCAGAAGGTGAGAGAACCTTTTTTTTTTTCCCTTCGTCAAGGTCAACAACCACTGAAAAGCGTTTGCTTCAGCGGCGGATTTTCTACGTCCGTAAGAGTTATTTTCTGACACCAGTAATATAGAATTGAAGGAATTACTAGCAATAGCTATTAATTTCAACCAAGTACATTCCACAAATTTGCTTTAAATTGGACGAATACAGTCGAACCTTGATATCTCGAACCTCCTTATCTCGAAACCCTTGATGTCACGGAAATAAATTTACACCTGCATTTTCTTTAAAAACCCCAATGAATTTTCCATAGTTATCTCGAAATTTATTTTTCGAAACGCTTGATTTGTCGAAACTTTTACACAAAAGCCAGTTTCAGTTGTCGTTTTTCTTGGGCAATTTTTGTAGAAAAAACAGTTCCAGGGACCAGTTTTCATCTCTCTTCTTTGAAACTTTAATTAGGGGATTAAAGCAAGATAATAGGGGAGTGTTGGTATTAAGGGAGTGCTGTGTTTTCCCCAGAGTTTAGAATCTTTGTGCATTTCTCTCGAACATGTTGTCCACTTTGAGGAAAGGGGGTTGATTTTTCGCCCGTCAGATTTCAAGTGAAAACGGAAAATGCGTTCCTCATTTTCATCATTCTGCTTTTTCAACTCCTACAAAATGGCTATTGAAAACTTCTTTGAATGTGGGGAGCTACTAGTTGAAGATAAGAATTTTTAGGTAAAAAACCAAGTTGAAGTTGTTTTTCATTTCAAAATCTCTTCCTGTGCACTTTCGACAATTATAAAATTTCAAATCTAGTAAAATATTGAAGACTACTTTATTGATCGTGATTCAAAGTGGTCTCATATTACATATATAAATGCATATAGCGTACGTGTATGTAATTGTGAGAATTTCTAGTGTAATTTTTTCAAAACCTTGATAACTCAAAAACTCGATATCTCGAATTTTTTTCCTGTCTCGAGAGATTTGAGATATTGAGGTTGTACTGTATCTAGGTGCACGTTCCTTGGGAGTACCTGAGGCGGAGCGTCGCACCTCCCGTGTCTGTTGGATGGGATTGAGCCAGGGGCGGATCCAATCAGAATTCTAGGAGGGGGCCATTTGGAAAAATACGATGCTTTGCAAAACTTTTGAATTTTACGAATATTAATGTAGCCCACCTTTAATTAGAGCATTTTTTAGGGAATTTTTCACTACGCGACGCAAGTGTAGCATAAAGTCTGTAACCTTCCCAGTAATTTTCCTCTTTTCTTAACAAACGTGTGCATATGTCGTGGCCTCAAAGTGGTATTCCTGTAATCACTACTGTGTTTACAGCCTTCTGAGGCGACTGTATAGGACTTTTGATTTAAGAGGAAGCCGATATGATCCAACCGTAAGTATAATATCACTAACTCCGAAGTAAAGGGGGTCCGGGGGTTTCTCCCTCGTAAAATTTTCGAATTTGAAGTCTTAAAAACGTATTTCAGACGATCTTTGGTAATGTTAGGGGAGAAGAGGTCCGGTGGCGCTCCCCTGTCTATTTTTCGAAATAGTAGCTCTAAGAATGAAGTTTTAGACGATCTTTGATGACGTCAGAGGGAGGAGAGATTTGAGGGCCCATCTAAAAATTTTTCTGATTTGTAGTCTTAGAAATTCATTTTAACTGTCTTTCGTAACATTAAAGGCTCGGGTGCAACTCCCCCCCCCCCCATGAAAAATTTTACGAAATTAAAACCTTACAAATGCAAACATTATCTCCAATAATGTTAAGAAGAAGGAGGTTCGGGTTTTCTCCGGCGGATTTTTTTTTGCTATTGTAGAGCCAAAAACGCAGTTTTATACGATCTTTTCGAAATGATACCTGGAGGCGAAATTCGAGGGTTCACACCAAGAAAATTTTCTAATTTGTAGTCTTAAAAATGCATTCTATAATTATCTTTGGTATTGGTTAGGGGAGAAGAGGTTTAGAGTGCTTTCTTCGAAATTTTAGCTATAAAAAGGCTGTTTTAGACGATTTTTGGTGATGTTAAGGGGAGAAGAGGTTAAAAGGCCCATCCCAGGAAATTTTACTAATTTAAAGACTTCAAAACGCATTCTAGACTATCTTTAGTTTGGTTAAGGGTTAAAAAGATTCTGAGTTTCACTCCCAAAATTTTTCAAAATTGAACTTTTTAAATTGAAAGTGTAGGCACTCATGATTCATGAGTTACTTTTAGAAGACCAGCAATTTTTCGAAATTGGAGCACCAAAACGTATTTCTTGAAGATTTTCCAATGATGTTAGGGAGGGAGGAGTTCTTACCGGAAATATTTAGAAACTCAAGCGCTTAAAACAAAATTTAGGCCGATCTTGAATGATGTTGGAGAAAACGAGATGTGGGGGATCCTGTCCTGGAAACTTTTACAAATTATTTTTTAAAACGTGGTTTGTAGACGATCTTTTGTAGTACAGTGATCTCTCGCTTATACGCGACCTCTGTTATACGCGTTTTTCACTTATGCGCGTTTTTCTCACGGGCCCGGCCATCGATATAGGAAAACAATGTTAACTCTTGTTCATTGATACACGAAACCTAAAGTGCACCTTTCACTTATGCGCGATAAAAATTTTTATCGCGACTCCTCGATACGCTATGACAATGCTTGACCACGATTTTTAGGAACGTCAACCTTTTCGCATGTAACCCGTTCTCCCCTCTCGATGTCAATCACGAGACTAACTGCACCCCTAATTGCACACTTGTGCGAAAAAAAAGCGTTCTTGGAAACATTTTGAACATTAGAATAAAGGTGTGTAAAAGCATTCCAAGAGACATCAAGAAGGGCATAAATCTTCCGATAAGCAAAGCGTGATCAGGCGATTTAACTAAAACTAATTACTATTAACTAAAATTTTATCGCGCATAAGTGAAAGGTGCACTTTAGGTTTCGCGTATCAATGAACAAGAGTTAACATTGTTTTCCTATATCGCTGGCCGGGCCCGTGAGAAAAACGCGTATAACAGAGGTCGCGTATAAGCGAGAGATCACTGTACTACCAAAGATCGTCTACAAACCACGTTTTAAAAAATAATTTGTAAAAGTTTCCAGGACAGGATCCCCCACATCTCGTTTTCTCCAACATCTTTCAAGATCGGACTAAATTTTGTTTTAAGCGCTTGAGTTTCTAAATATTTCCGGTAGGAACTCCTCCCTCCCTAACATCATTGGAAAATCTTCAAGAATTACTTTTTGGAGCTCCAATTTCGAAAAATTGCTGGTCTTCTAAAAGTAACTCATGAATCATGATTGCCTACACTTTCAATTTAAAAAGTTCAATTTTGAAAAATTTTGGGAGTGAAACTCAGAATCTTTTTAACCCTTAACCAAACTAAAGATAGTCTAGAATGCGTTTTGAAGTCTTTAATTTAGTAAAATTTCCTGGGATGGGCCTTTTAACCTCTTCTCCCCTTAACATCACCAAAAATCGTCTAAAACAGCCTTTTTATAGCTAAAATTTCGAAGAAAGCACTCTAAACCTCTTCTCCCCTACCATTACCAAAGATAATTATAGAATGCATTTTTAAGACTACAAATCAGGAAATTTTCTTGGTGTGGACCCTCGAATTTCTCTTCCACGTATCATTTCGAAAAGATCGTATAAAACTGCGTTTTTGGCTCCACAATGGCAAAAAAAAAAAAAAAAAAAAATCCGCCGGAGAAAACCCGAACCTCCTTCTTCTTAACATTATTGGAGATAATGTTTGCATTTGTAAGGTTTTAATTTCGAAAATTTTTCAGGGGGGGGGGTGTTGCACCCGAGCCTTTAATGTAACGAAAAACAGTTAAAATGAATTTCTAAGACTACAAATCAGAAAAATTTACTTAGATGGGCCCTCAAATCTCTCCTCCTTCTGACATCATCAAAGATCGTCTAAAACTGCATTCTTAGAGCTACTATTTCGAAAAATAGACAGGGGAGCGCCACCGGACCTCTTCTCCCCTAACGTTACCAAAGATCGTCTAAAATACGTTTTTAAGACTTCAAATTCGAAAATTTTACGTGGGAGAAACCCCCGGACCCCCTTTACATCGGAGTCAGCGATATTATACTTACGGTTGGATCATATCGGCTTCCTCTTAAATCAGAAGTCCTATACAGTCGCCTCAGAACGCAGTAAACACAGTAGTGATTACAGGAATACCACTTTGAGACCACGATATATGCACACGTTCAGTGGCGCACACAAGGGAGGGGTCCAGGGGGTCCGGACCCCTCCCATAGGTCTTGCTTTTTTACCGATTGATTATGATTATATGTATTTTGTACGTAGAATAATTTTAAACAAAGGTAACAGTACTTTCAGTTGTAATAAATGAAATAATACAATCCTCGTGTCAAAAGATTTTTTTAAATGTTGTGCTCTTTTTCTATAGGGTCATTCCATGTCAATTCAACCAAGCCATGACACCCACCGACTCGGATTTTGATGAAACTTGGTGAGTTTAGTCCTTTTCTGTAGAAAAGTATCCACATCCATTTTTTCTCCTCAATCTGCTTTAGTTTTCATTTTACAGCCAGTCAAAATTTTGAATTTTTCGTATTTTCCAAACTATGACGATTCTGCTCGTTGATTGAAAATAATTTGTATTTCATTTATTTTTCAGCTAATTTTTATGAAAATGTACAGTAATATTAATGAAAGTATGAGGATTTCAGAAAAAAATATAAAAAAATTCTACGTAATATTTCAAAAGTAGAAAAAAATTATTTTTATAATTTTTTTTTCTAAAAGTATGAAATACGTTAATGTCAATATCAACCAAAGGGAATATGATAATCGAAAAAATTCCTTTTTCCTGATGATCTTAGATGTGTGTTCTGCCATTAAAAAAAATAAAATTAATGGCTTTTTCAGTTCTTTATATTTTTAGCTTAAAAATATATCTGCTTCATTGTTTTTTTTTTAAATTTAATTTATTTATTTTCCCACACTATTATCAAAAAAAAAAGGAATGTATTTAAAAATATAAATATTTTAATAATTTGCACATAAAATACTCTTAATTTTTATTTTAATTACAAAAATGCTATTTTTTTAAAAAATTCATTACATAGTACACTAGTGCAGCCAGAAATAAATTCTGGAGGGGGGTTTTGGACGAAAAATACCTACTGGAAGGGATCTTTTGATTAACAGTACCTTCTGCAGGGGATTTCTTGATCAAAAGTATCTTCTGAAGGGGGATTTTTTCATCAAAACAGTCCTTTCGTATGCAGAAACTACTGCATTTGAATACGCATGTATGTTAAAACCAATGCCTGTGGGAGAATCTTAAAAGTGTGTTCTGCCATTAAAAAAAAATTATAAAATTGATGGCTATTCCATTTCTTTTTATGTATGTATATATTTAAAACAAAATATTTTCAAAAAAAAAATTCATTTTCCAATTTGTTTACATAGCTGTATTATTTGCTGGAATAAAGAGCCTACAAACACAATTTTTAATGTATTATTTTATTAAACATACAGCATCTGTGAAATCAGCCTGTTATTCCTATTATTTACAAGATATTTTTTTATTCACTTTTTTTCTGAAATATTGATTTAACTTAAATGTTTTTCCAACTTCTTTATGTATTATGATGATTAATATTTTATTACCTTTTGCAGAAATTCAAACTTTTTCAGAAATATTTTGTGATGCAGACAAATAGTTTGAATTCTTGTTCTGATTCAGTGCGTAACTTTAGGAAAAATTTGTTCATCTTCAGATAAATCATTAACTTATGTGCTCCATAACTAAATTTGTGACAATGAGTTAATGTCAACTCTCCCACACTATACTTATCTTCCATTTTTCTTACTAAAACAGGTAAACATAAGCAGCTCTAAGCACACAGAACATCTAAATGCATTTTACTGCAATAGGAATTAAAGTATCTCAAAGTTTGAATCAGATATCTGACAGTTTCAGTCTCACTTTATGTTCAGCATTTAATTTGCTTCTCTGTGTGTGGGAAAATCCTTTTTGCGCCTTGAAACATTAATCAAAAGGGGATATCAAATTTAAAAAAGTTTTTTTCTAACTCAACAGTATATTTATTTGTAACATTGAATCAGATGGCAATTAAGGAATTGTTTTAGAAAATATCCTTTAGAAACTCTCAGTTTAACAATATAATCCTTTTTCCTGCAATAAAACTAGAACAGTCATTAAGTTTATAACTTCTTGTACAGGACTATGAGTCTTGCTGTTTGGTAGGAATATACGTCGCATAATTATCATTTGACTGCAATTTCGAGTTTGAGTGCTTAAGAATTTTCTTTTATTTTTGAAAAACAATAGAACTGCTTTAATAATTAGATATTTAAAAAAGGGTTTTTTTTTTATCATCAAACATATTTGTATGTCCACTTGTTAAGAGAAACTCCATCTGAACAAATTTCATGACCTCCTTTTATACATACACCACAAAGCAAGTTGCATAGTTTATTCCTTTGATTTTTTTTTTCTTTTTTTTAACTGTGTTATTCACATTGTAGCAAGTTTCACCCAGAAAATTTTTCTTAAGTAAAAATTTTTTTTCTCATCCCTGAGATGCATTTTTGGATTGCCAATCATTCCTTCTCTTTTTCATCATTAAAAGCTCATAGGAAATAGTTGCTAACAAACACAGCAACTCCTTATTCCACTTTAATAGTGAATGGCGTTCCCATATGCTCTATGTACTGTTTACATTAAGTTTAATCAAATTTTCCAATCAAAAGCTGCTGAGAAAACGAAAGTATTTATATGCTTTCATCTTCATGTACCTTGTATCCATAAGTGTTACTTCTTCAGCACTCTATGGAACCCCACGCCTTGCAAGAGACAAATGATGAGTAAACAGCACATGAATAATAAACTTCTGCCATTACAATACTATTTTTGAGAACCCCATTTCTACCCCTCAGCTCTCAAGAACCCCTAGGGGTTCGCAAACCACTGGTTGGGAAACATGTAGATGAAGAAAGATTTGTTTCACTTTCACAGTAGAACATTTCACAGGCTAGAAGAAAGATGAGAACACTTTTGAATAGGCTACTATGTCAGTGGCAAAGCAAAGGGCCCCCCCCCCCCCCCCAAAGTCATTGGTTTTAACATACATGCATATTTTAATACAATAGTTTATACATATGAAAGGACTGTTTTGATGAAAAAATCCCCCTTTCAGAAGATATTTTTTATCAAGAAATCCCCTTCAGAAGGTATTGTTGATCAAAAAACCCCTCCAGCAGGTATTACTGATCCAAAAAACCCTTCCAGTAGGAATTTTTGGTCCAAAAACCCCCTCCAGAAGGTATTTCTGGCTGCAATAGTGTACTATGTAATGAAATTTGTAAAAAAAAAAAATAGCATTTTTGTGACTAAAATAAAAATTAAGAGTATTTCATGCGCAAATTATTGAGATATATTTTTAAATGCATTAATTTTTTCATAATAGTGTGGGAAAAAATAAATTAAAAAAAAAAAAACAATGAAGCAGATATATTTTTAAGCTAAAAATATAAAGAACTGAAAAAGCCATTAATTATATTTTTTTTAATGGCAGAACACACATCTAAGATCACCAGGAAAAAAGAATTTTTTCGATTATCATATTCCCTTTGGTTGATATTGACATTAACGTATTTCATACTTTTAGAAAAAAAAATTATGAAAATAATTTTTTTCTACTTTTGAAATATTACGTAGAATTTTTTTATATTTTTTTCTGAAATTCTCATACTTTCATTAATATTACTGCAAATTTTCATAAAAATTGGCTGAAAAATGAATAAAATAGAAATTATTTTCAATCAACGTGCAGAATCGTCATAGTTAGGAAAACACGAAAAGTTGAAAATTTTGACTGGCTGTAAAATGAAAACTAAAGCAGATTGAGGAGAAAAAATTGATGTGGATACTTTTCTACATTAAAGGACTAAACTCACCAAGTTTTATCAAAATCCGTGTCGGTGGATGTCAAAATGCCATTTTTTTGGGTTGACTTGACGTGGAATGACCCTATAACGAATTGCCTATAAGACGCAGAATGATGATTATAAACGAGTACACTGTAATAAAACTATGTTTTTAGTTTTGTAATTACAGAATAATATGAGAGTCTCTGAACTTAAATCCATTTTCCAATTATAAGAAAAGTAAAAGCATAAATTATTTTGCTCTCTGGTTATTAATTTAAGTATATTTCCTTAAACAATGCTAATTCAACTTCAGTAGTTTATTTTTTACTGTTTTTCATTCCCGGGAATCGATAAAATCAAGCCAATATATTTGACGGCATATTGGGGTATGATAGGAGAATAAGGCTTTTGACCTTGGACCCTCCCCTTACAAAATTCCTGTGTGCGCCACTGCACACGTTTGTTAAGAAAAGAGGAAAATTATTGGGAAGGTTACAGCCTTTATGCTACACTTACGTCGCCTAGTGAAAGATTCCCTAAAAAATGCTCTGATTAAAGGTGGGCTACATTAATATTTGTAAAATTCAAAAGTTTTGCAAAGCATCGTATTTTTCCAAATGGCCCCCTCCCAGAATTCTGATTGGATCCGCCCCTGGCTCAATCCCAGCCAATAGACATGGGAGGCGCGACGCTCCGCCTCAGGTACGCCCAAGGAACGTGCACCCAGATATTCGTCCAATTAAAAGCAAATTTGTGGAATGTACTTGATTGAAATAGGGAAGTTTTCGATTTTTCAATTTTATTTTTATATGATAGAGTAACACGTATGAACATCATAGGTGAAAAAATTTTTGCGATACGATAAGTAGTTTTTTTTAATTAATTTTTAAAGTTCAAGCGCTTGTGACGTCAAATGGCATAGGAAGTGACGTCATGCGCTCTTCCGATCCGGGAGAAGCCGAAGGTCACGCATTCGACGTCGAAGACGAAACGTAAAGGGCTCATCTCCTCTCGTTTCTGGAACATTAAACCTCTCATCCTCTCAGAAATATTCGAACATCCTCATTGATGTTACACGAAGAAGATGATTTAGATTGTGCTTTAACGAATCCGGTCTCCATAGTGTGTTCAAAAGGATTATTGAATTTCTAAAAGATAAAAATATCAGCGGGCTCAAAATGTCCCTAACGAAAACAAGGTATCTTCGGCGGAAGAATGCCCATTAGTGATCTGTGACGTAAGCTCGTGACGTTTCAGAAGAGCGCAGTTTTGCCCGTGGCTTTTTAAAAATTCATTAAAAATCAACCACGGTGTTTTAAAATTCGGCAATGGTGAATTTTTTAGTTTTGAGGGTCAATGAACAATATCCAATAGCCAAAATATGAACATTTAATAGGTTGCAACTTTCCTATTGTACACCTCACAGAGAACTGAAAATATTTTTCATTTTTCTGGAACTTTCAGGAAACAACGAAAGTTAATTTTCATCAAAAAATGTAATTACATATGTACTGCATTCTACGCGTACATTGTGTGACCATTTCATTTGATTACCTTTCCACAGTTTTCGGAAATTTGAAATGGGGTCTCAATTCGTTCTGCTGTACTACTCGGGTCTGAGAATCAGACAAATCGTTCTGCGAAGTGGCGGGAGAATAAGAAAGGGTCTCTTCGGAAAAAGAAGAAGAAGAGAAAAGAACTCGTCCTTGGCTCTTTGATATCAAAGGGACGGGACAATGCGTCGATTGGAGGTAATTACAGTCAGCGCCGGCGTCAGACGTCCCCCCAGTGGGGGGTACGTAATGGGGCCGCGGATTATCACCGCTTCCATTCAATTATTTCTCACTTCTGCTCGAACCAGGATTTTGTTTTCTCAACCCCAAAAAGGTAGACGCAGAGACGGTGATTGAACCATTTTACAACTCAGCGACTGATTCAGTAATGGAGCGAAAATGTTTTCAACGTACAATTTAAACGAATATTACTAGGTTCTCAGTCCAAGGTTGAAAACTTAGGGGTTATCCCCTTACATTTAGGGAGGAAATTTTAGAATGGGATTTTTTTAGGAGGATAAAATTTTTAGGGGTAAATTTAGGGGTTTAAATTTTAGGGTTTTATTAAGTACAAATGTTCTTCTTTTAGCTATGAAAATGCTATTTTTCGATTATTTCATGCATTTTTTTACTAACATATACTTTTTGAGCCTTTGTAACCATTGGTTTTGATCTGGAATGACATAAAAATGACTTTATTCCACTCAGCAACGAAAAACAGCAATGGTCACGTGATCTTTTAATCCTATGTGTGACGTCACAGTTAAAGGATCACGTGACTTTCTGACGTCATATAGGGGTTTTATGAGTTGAGTTTAGGGGGAATTATTTTTAGGAGTTGGCAACCTCAAACTCTGTCTCAGTCAAACAATATGGACTGCTGTTATTAAAAGAATGCCGTTCTCTGGAAATTGTGATTCTTTTGCTCATTCAAAGAACCCTCTCGTAAAACGGACACCACATGGATATGGTATGTCACATACACTTGATGCATACAAGCGGCGCGTATGATTCAAAATTCCGGCACTCACTATATATATATATATATATATATATATATATATATATATATATATATATATATATATATATATATATATATATATATATATATATATATATATATATATATATATATATATATATATATATATATATATATATATAATATAAAACAAGAGATACAATTTAAGACAATTTTAAAATAGAAATTCAAAGAAATTGAAAAAATCAACGACATTAAAAAAACTGAAAGAATAAATACAAAAGTGTACCGTAATGCCGGCGCAAAGCTGCTAGAAACAAAAACAGTACAAACATATTCACACAAACAGTCAAAATACAAATGAAAAAGCAAATGAAAAAAGCGAGAACATCAAAATGGAAAATGTTCACCTTTTTCATTTTCCATTTTGATGTTCTCGCTTTTTTCATTTGCTTTTTCATTTGTATTTTGACTGTTTGTGTGAATATATATATATATATATATATATATATATATATATATATATATATATATATATATATATATATATACTAGCTGTACCCGCACGGTGATGCCTGCGCAAAGAATTTAAAAGCCCCCCCTCCCGAAATGACTAAGTGTAAATATATGATTGGAGAAAAAAAGGCCTTTTGTTGAAAACAAGCGTTACACTCAAGTAAAAAAAATGGAACAAGAAAAAATATATTTTTATATTTCTAATGTACAATGTATAACATTTGTTTAAAAGGAGAATTGGTACAGTAAAATGAAATACGGTGGGAGCACGAAATGAGGGGGCGGCGTAAGGCTTAGCGTTTTATTGCAATGATTCTCAATTTTTCCCTAGTGTTCGAAAATATTCCTCTCTCTAAAACATTGGTTTCCCTTGTATCATTTTGAAGTAGATACAAATTCTGAGAACTTAGTGAATGGTAACTTATGAGAGAAATGTTTGATTTCTGAAATTCCATTAGTTTTAGCGTCTGATGATCCTAGGCACGACATGAGAAACTTACTGTTTGACCACGGATTGTATGGAATTGGCAAACATCCAGTGAAGGCGACTCCATCTGAATGAGGGGGAAAATAAAAATTTCCGCTCATTTGAACGAGACTCTGCTTAATTTAGAGGCTAACATACATCTGCAAAAGCTGACATCCCTGAAAACTAATGGATGCTTCCATTTCCGCGTGCAAACCGGGTGTTTGCCTTTCCATACAATCCGTGGTTAGACAGTAGCTCTTTTTCTGGATAGGCCTAACCTCTGTAAACAATCCTCAGTTATGAAGCAGGCTTGGCTGCCAGGGTCGACAAAATTGCAACTCTCCAGAAGAATGTATTACCTTGATGATTGCAGTACACAATAATACCTGCCCATGATGGTTAAGGTCAGAAACACAACAAGTTATATATTCAGTAAATTACCGCCCCATAGCCAGGGCTAAAGCAGAAATACATGAAATGCACCGCCAGCTCAGTCATTTCCAGCCGAGGACTGCAGTTTCGTGCTCATTAGCACTCATCGGCCAGGCATAGGAAAGTGACTGAGCTGGAGATGGAAAACCTCTTATGGAAGCCAAGAGGGCCAAACAAACTGGTAGCTAATGTAGAATTAGCACAGACCAGCCGAGTGACCGAAGCAGTGGTTCGGTTCAGCTCGAAAATTGATGGCAAGGCAACATGAAATACACCGCCAGCTCAGTCATTTCCAGCCGAGGACTGCAGTTTCGTGCTTATTAGCACTCATCAGCCCTTGCCATCAATTTTCGAGCTGAACCGAACCACTGCTTCGGTCACTCGGCTGGTCTGTGCTAATTCTACATTAGCTACCAGTTTGTTTGGCCCTTTTGGCTTCCATAAGAGGTTTTCCATCTCCAGCTCAGTCACTTTGCTGTGCCGGGCCGATGAGTGCTAATGAGCACGAAGCTGCAGTCCTCGGCTGGAAATGACTGAGCTGGCGGTGCATTTCATGTACAAGAAGTTATAGGCGCAGAAATATTTTCATGCATCGATGAGCTCCGATTTTGTTTTGATCGCCGTGGGATACATAGCTGTTGATTGCGGAACAAATACCTTAGCACTGGCTGATGACGTATTCGAATTACTCGCACCTTGATGATTAACTTCGGAGTTGTTCTGAGACTGATTATAATGAGGCACGGTGTGATGATTTGTAGCACATTTTTTTTTACGTTCATAAACACTCTTACATCGCGATACTATGTGTTTTGAAAGGAAACAATTGAAGCACACATTATTTTTCTTCACAAAATTAACACGGTCTTGTACCACTTAAATTCAAAAAATTTATTACACTTAATTAAGGGGTTTAAGGTCTCTTAACCTTCAAAATTTTCAATTTTCTGGAAAAAAAAAATATTTTTCAAGTTATCGTAAAAATGCGTAACCTCTCCCCGTAGAGATTTATGTTAACAGCAGCTCTTTAAGCGTCTTTTTCTCGGGTTGCGTTTTCACGGGTTTCTCATTTTGCGCGCATGATATCTCAAAAAATTTCTTATATATTGCCGTAAAACTTTTTGTGCATGCTTTTCCGGTTTATTTTTATGATCTGAACCTAAATTTATGTTTTTTTTTTTTAAATGATTTAATTCTTTTTTGAAATTTTATAAGTTAATGTCAAAATTTTCCAAAATTTTTGGGGAAAATATTTTTTTTTTAATATTAACTTTTGTTTTTAGTTAAAATTTAGGTTCAGATCATAAAAATAAGCCAGACAAACACGCATGAAAAGTTTTACGGAAATACATAAGAAACTTTCGAAGATATCATGCGCGCAAAACGAGAAACCGGCACTTGAGAAAAAGAGGCTTAAACAACTGCTGCAAACATAAATCTCTAAGGAGAAAGTTTACGCATTTTCACGATAACTTGAAAAGTTTTTTGCGTATGGTAATAAATAAGGTATCAAATTAAAGTAAGACAAAACAACGTTAGATGAAGCACAAATTTGCAAATTACAGCAGACACGTGTTTCGGCGTTATAGGGAACGTCTTTTTCAATGCAAAAAATAATGGTATGCTGTAATTTGCAAATTTGTGCTTCATCTAACGTTGTTTTGTCTTACTTTACTGTTCAGCACAAAGGTATTTATTTATCTTAAGGTATCAAATTGTTCAGAATTAAATTATGCATAACATATATTTTTTCCAGAAAATTGAAAATTTTGAAGGTTAAGAGAAGGTTTGAAGGTTTTGAACCCTTAAAGAATGCTTATCCTTGCAATAAACACAAAGTGAATGGATCTTTGATGCGAATGTTGACACCTTTCGATGAACATTTAGTTTTCTACTATCCTGTTGTCTACAAGTTTGCAGTGTTCTTGAATGAGATTTCAAAAATTCTAATAATTCATCAAGTTTTGGAATACTATCTCCTTCTATCGAACGTTCGCACCAACCTCTTGTACCTGGGTCTGATTTAAATTAACATTAATAGAGTGTAAGAAAAGTTCTCTATTTTGCACTGTAAAGTCTCGAAAGAGTGAATACACTCTCTTACACGAAACTTAAAATTTGGGAATAATTTTCCGATTGCAATGAAGGTAAATACAGTCGGACCTCCATACATCGAAGTAGCAAATTGCCGGAAAAAAATTCGATATATATAGAAATAAACTTATTTTATCATAAAAATATCCTAAAACATTAAAATTAAAGGTAATTCTCGTGTATGAAACCAAATTCCCAATTTATACGAGCATCGGATTAAATGAAAATTAATAATTAAAAAATTACAGAAATTATATTTTTGAGCCTTAATACATCTTCATTCTTCGATAATTCGACTTGAACCGCCACAATAGGGGATTTTTGTTTTGACAATGTAATCGAGAGAAAAGTAAAAAATCAATCTACTTAACTTGAATGATTTTTACTGAATCTAAAAAGACTAGGAATGATAATCAACAGAGAAAAGGGATAGCTTGAAACCGATTTTACAGTGTTAACAACTCAGATTTAAAATAAACTTGCGAAAAATTA
The DNA here is from genome assembly GCF_026930045.1 of Uloborus diversus. Lineage (NCBI taxonomy): Eukaryota > Metazoa > Arthropoda > Arachnida > Araneae > Uloboridae > Uloborus > Uloborus diversus. The sequence goes on from NC_072731.1 coordinate 271,899,857, forward strand.
AGAAATCCAGAACGGAGTAACGACCTATCCACACACCCCTCCACCCCAGATACCTTATGAGTTTCGTAGCAACCTTTAGTGAACACAATTTTCGCCCCTAACCTTCATTTTTCATGAGACAAACAGTCTAATATTTAAAAAAAATCTACGAACGTCTCGAAAAAAATTCGATATATGGAGATTTTTTCGATACATAGAAACAATTTTTCTATGTAATGAGCATAGAAATTTGCTGGAATTTCGATAATTTTTATATGTGGAAGTTTGATATATGGAGGTTCGGCTGTACAACAGTTTCCTTACTAAAGCACTCATAAGTTTTCTTTTATGCGAAAACCTTCGTGAAAGTAACTCCCACGCTCTCGTAAAATTTGCATCAGAAATCGAAAGTGATAGCGCAATTTTTAACGCTTCACCTTTTAAAAAGTACTTTAAGTACTGCAATTTTTGCCCGCCAGATAATTTCTCATTATTCGATATCGCAGCACTAAAAAGGTCACTAAATGAACATAAACATTCTTCAAGATTGCCACCAAAACTCGGCAGAGTTCATTTTGGCAGCTTGATATCAGCTGCTTCAGAACGTTACTCGACGTTAAATCCCGGTTATCACAAATTTGCCATTTCAACTGCGCTTGCGCTCGGACTTTGCTGATTTCAGAAATCTTGCTAAAATTAATGACAAACATTTTAAATTTATTAATAAATACGAAATGGCAATAGATTAAATTAGAAATCACAAAGCTTTCTCTGATTTAGTTTTTAGGCCTCGGTAAAGATTGAGTTTTGCGTCTTAATTATTAATGGATTCGGTGTCTGATTTGTCTGCCCCTTTTCAGAGCCAAATTTTTAACCTCAGAGGAGCAAAATGTCTAAGCATAACGCAAACTATCCGCAAAAGACGGATTTCTGTACTAATATTCCAATCATTTTTGAAGTACACAACGTGTTTTACATTTATATTAAATAAATATTGCCAAACTAATAAATATTGAAGTGTCATTTTTCTCTTAAGATTATCAGTTATTCATATCCGCAGTTTCATATAATATATCACGAAATCGCTGTGAAAATATTCTAATCGCATTCATTAATTTGGTGGGACTCTCGCTCAGCCTAAATCAGAGCCGTGTCCAAGGGGAGGGTTTTAGGGGTTAAACCCCTCCCATTGAAAAAAAAAATATGGCAAATGAAGAAAACGATCGACTTAAATTAACTTTAATGTGAAAGCCTGCGTTTAACGTTCTCCGCCCCCTTTCTCTCTGAAGTTTTTCTGTAATTTTAACTCAGTAATTCTGTATTTTTTCCCCTCTAATTCAACTCAGTTGGACCTAAACGCTTGCATTTCTTTCTCTTATAACTTAAAAAATTTTGCATAACATTCAAATGTTATGTAATTTACAACTGTTAAAACTTTGCCGACTGAAATAATATTTTGGAAAAACTGTGGTGGTAGAACCGTTGAATTAAGTACCAATACAAAGCATTAATATTGCTTATTGTAAGGAGGTAATGATGAATTTGGCATGTGTTGCAGCTATGAAGATGTATTAGTGATGGTGTTTAGTAATGTAATTTGCATCTACAATAAGCTCGTTCTAAGCATTATTTCAGAACATAAAATCTGATATGCATTCTCTTGCCTAAAAAGAATTCGTCTAGAGTTTGTAATACTTGTTGCAATAAACCGCATAGTTAACAGATTTAATTAAAAAGATACAAACAAACAAGGTTTGATAAAAGTGAACCTGTAAAATGAAGGAATTCTTTGGTCACTTGAGCAGCCTGAATTATTCTTCTAGGGGAGGGGGGGGGGTACATCAGGACTTACAGGTGCATAAACGCCATACTGGGATCGATAATTTGTAGTAAAACTAAAGGTTGTGAGGGATTGAATTCCCCCCCCCCATGTAAAATTAAAACCCCTCCCTTTATGAAAATCTGGACACGGGCCTGGCCTAAATATAAACAAGCAACACGAAATCTTGAAGCAGAAAGCCCAAAAAGCTAAGTCCGTGAGCAAGCGCAGTTGAAATGGCAAGTTTGTGATAACCGGGATTTAACGTCGAGTTAGAACATTTACTTTCGTTTTTTACAAAAACTCTACTGTTCTTGGAAATGGCTCTAGAGATTACAAGAACTAATTCGTCAATAAAATCGCATTGACCTTGCAGCTCAGTAATATAAGAATCAAGTTCCGATTCTTCAGACGGGAATATTTCGATAATTGGGAGACTGGCGATCTTTCTTCATTGGCGTCAATTTTTGGCTCCAGCGTCTGCGCGAGACGTATTTTTCTTTGCAAATCAAAACAAAGAGATCGGAAACATCTATTCGCATAGGGTTACTGTAAATAAGCAGGGTTACTATAAATCAGCAGGGTTACCAGAATAAAATCATTTATTTATAAAACGAAACGACCGCGCCAGATTCCCAACTATCGAGATATCCCCATTTTCTCCTTTAATTTTGTAGTTTATCTTTTTCTCAAGACTTTAAGATCCATTGTCACTCACAAATAAACGGAACAAACTCACCTTCGTTGATGCATAAAATCTTCGGCTCCGTCGGTCCAAAAATAAATATGATGAATACGAATTATAAATGAAACACAGAATTCAAAATGATGACTCGTTCATAGATCACAAAATTCGATTTTAGTAGCGGACTGTAAATTCACGTAAAAAAAACTTTAAACTCCGAAACAAACTCAAAAATAGGACCCTTAAGGAATAAAGCACAGAACAACTCGCATGAAGAACACAACACAATCAATTCAAATATGAATCAAAGTCCAAGTATTTTTTAAACTGTTGCCACTACGTTTTTGAGAAATTATGTAAATTAAATTGGGAACGAAAACACGGAGGAAAAAGTCCCGGCCCCACATAAAGAAAACATCTGACAGACATCACGGTAATCAAATTGAGATAAAATAATAATCAGGCGTGAAGCGGAACAGCGCATTTTCTCTTCTCTTCTTTTTTACTTCCTTTTACAAAAAAGGAAGTATTGTATTCGCGAAAAAAATTTCACTCATAAATCCGCCTTCATTTCCGTTTTTCTCACCCCCGAATGATTGTTGAGTCTTTTTTTTCGACCCGACCACACGTGGATATATGCCTAGGAACCTACAGACACCCGAAATATCCATTTTGACGGCCTCCGAGTTAATTACAACGAATTTTCTCGTGACGTCCGTATGTACGTATGTATGTGCGTATGTGTGTATGTGTGTATGTATCTCGTATAACTCAAAAACGGTATGTCCTAGAAAGTTGAAATTTGGTACGTAGACTCCTAGTGGGACCTAGTTGTGCACCTTTAATTTTGGTTGCATTCGGATGTTCCTAGGGGGGTCTTTTGCCCCTTTTTGAGGGGAAATCATTGTTAATTTCGATGTAAACTCAAGTGGTGTAATAATTAGTCGGACACTTGGCGATATATCGCCAGTCTTTTGGTCGCCAAGTTTGTCGCCAACTCGGCGACAAATTTCGCAATTTTTTTTTTTTTAATTTTAAATTTGATTTCAATTTGGCCACTGTTGGTGATATTTAGAGAGTAAACAATTGACTCACATTAAAATTGCCACTAATGGGGAAGTGACATTAAATTGGAGTAAAAGGAAGTCATGTGATGCACACATCAGCTCGTTTTATCTCGCTGTACCAAACAGTTTAAATAACGTCAAAGTATAATTAAACGGATGTCACCACAAATTAATATGGATTAAATTTGATAATCTCGGAAATTTTAAAATTTCGACATAGAAATACAAATTATTTAAGGACAATATGCGTACATAAAAGAGACAACTAAAAATCAAGATCGTTTTCTGTTTAAGAGGGGGATCTTTCAAATTGGCGGGAAAAAATTGTCGCCAACATTAAGACTAACTTGCTAACACTTAAAAACCTTTTCAAAATGCATTTCACTTCTCTGAGAATAAAAATACTTCCAGAAGCTTGCAAAATAGTGTATAAAATGTATTCCTATGTGTTTCACTGCTAAAACTTAATATTTAAAAGAAATAGTTATAAACTTCATAGCGAAACACGGCTTCAAAACGAAAGATTGCGAGAAATTAAATAAAATCTAATATTAATAATACTGCATACTTTTGAAATGGTACAGCTAATTCTTTTACATTATTTTCTTTGCAAGAAAATGCACAGCAATAGTGAACCATCTTTCTTGCGCTTGGGTATTATGAATAAGAAATTAAAACTCAGCGCTTGGCAAACATGATTTCTTAGAAATTCTCGATATGAAAGACGTCGTCTGCTACGATCAACGCCCGCCATTGCTAGGATACACAGCAGTCACATGGTTTTGTTTGTGAGCAGCAAAAGGGTTGCCATAGCTCGGTCTACTGTTATTAATTAGTCCATGATATTTACGCAAGACTGACTTTCGGCAGGGAGATTAAACACTAAATAACAACTTGGATTGAGGAACACCTTCGAAATTTCAAAACCATCTAATGATTAATTCAATTAGTTAAATAGAAGCACATTTCTTATTGGATCAAATTGCAAGGATAAACCATATTCGGATTAACTTAATCATACACACACACAAAATTTCACCGAAATCGGGTGCAGCCGTTTAGGAGGAGTTCGGTGACAAACACACTCACACAAGATATCTATATACATAAATGGCTACATCTGTATGTATGTATGTATGTCCGGGGTAAGCTTCAAAACTACTGGACAGGTTTTAACCATTTTCTCATTATAGATAGCTACATTATCAAGGAGGAACATTCGCTAGAATTATATTTTATATGTTTCTAAAATACTTTGGTTAAAAATGTTATTATCGAAAACAGTAAATTTCATGTCATTTCCCCATTAAATGATTAAATATAAAACCCATTGTTACAAAAATTCGTTGCCTGCAATATTAATAGTAATCATAATGAAAATTTTGAATCAAGGCTTCTCTGGAGCAAACATGAAGTGTATTCACTTTCATTGCTTACTTAGGATTTTTAGCCTCATCTGTGCCAGTAATCGATAACGGGGCTACGTAAAAAGACAGTTGGTTTGGGCGACACTCTTCAATAAAAACGGTGATTTTGCAAACGCCACTTTTTTGCACACTACCGGGGACGTATGAGTGTCTTTTTTTTTCAGATCTTTGTTTTTTTTTAGGGAATGGGCGGTTAGCTGAAGATAAATAGAGATGGAATAATTCGCGTTAGCTCTAAAATTTGTTACTCATGAAAAATTCGCGTTGTAGCCATTTCGCGTAAGTCGAATCGCGTTGTAGCGGGAGTCGACTGTATTTTATTTGCCATTAAACAGAAACTGGCAACAGATAAAAATTTAAAATCATTGCTTTTCCATTTCGTAGTTGGCCAACAATAAATTCGGTTACTAATCGCTGAAAACAGGCTTAGCCGTATTTAAAATCTGCTTTAAAAAGCGTAATAATTCGAACCTCACATAAAATGAAAGTTTCAAACACATTCTATCAGACGCAGAAAAAAAACCTCTTTATTTTGGTACCAAATTTTAAATTTTTTATTTAAATTTTCACTGCAAAAATCGCGAAAAACCTTTTAGAAGTTTTCAATTAATATCTTCGTTAATTACGGTCATCCGAAGACGTAACCCAGCTAAGAACACTCTCGGTCAACTCTCCTTTCAACCAATTTTTTTCTTTCAAACTCGATCCATCCGTTTCGCGCTACTGTGCCACAGACAGACACGCAGATACACAGACACGTCAAACTTATAACCCCCTTCCTTTGTGTGTCGGGGGTTAAAAAAGAGATTTTGTACTTTTCATCAGACCGAGATTTCATCCGACCATCTTTCCGAGTTGAGTTCCGTTTGTCGTCAATCGTGCACTGAAATCCCGTAAAAATAAAGCGATTTCCTCCGCTTCGTGGGGGGGGGGGCGAGAAAAAGCCCTTGAAAGGACTTTCTCCGTCTGCCACCTGTTGTCTTCTGACCGGAAGAGAAGCCGATCAGAAATGATCGCGCAATTCGTCCTTTTTCAAGTCGGAATTCCCTTCATTTTTTTCGCTTTGCAGTCGAACTCGCTTATAAATAGCGCGATAATTACTCGTTATAACCGAGTGCTCGTAAAAAACGGGTTCGCGAAAAAAATTATGTACGTGTTGCTTTGTTATTTTTTACTCCCGACAGACAAAGGAAGGGGTTTGACGTGTGTGTGTCTGTGTGTGTATGTATTTATAATGTTACGCACACTTTAATTCAGATCAAAATTTTCAATGTTTTTTTTAATTATTAATTGAAAGCAGAAATTAAACCAACCTCCTCCCACCCTCCTGGAAAAGAAGCAGTATAACCAAAACATTTTCACATACGTTTTCAAACAACAAACTTCTTTTTAATCTCGTTTCAAATTGTTATTTAATGTATAAATTGCAATAAATATGAAATGATCAATATCCAATATCACTAACTCCTTTTTATATTTATTGAAGGTTTGTAGTTACATTACTTAAATCATTTTGAAAATGCTTCATTGCGAAAAATTGGAATAGTTTATCACAAGATTGTTTTCATTGACAGAATTTTACATTGATTTAATTAGTATTAGATATACATCTTCCTCGGCCTATATTCATGTGAGTTTGTTTTAAAACTTAATATTTCTTGAAAGGAAAATTTCATATTTTTTCACTTTTTACCAAAAATATCTTTTCAAACACTTTTCTGTGGGAAGAAATAAATCCGCTTTTAAATCAACTCGAACACTTTTGAACTCAATTTTGTTGAATATTCACTTTTAAAATAAACTTAGGTGATGTTCATAGTTGAAAGATGCCACAAAATTCAACAGATGTCGCTGAAGTCTGACCGGGTTTTTTGTTTGATTGATTGATTCAATTTTCGTGCTCTTATTTTGCTGGAACACCTTTTCAAGTGTAGTGCGATTTTACGAATCGTTTTTACTCTCATATAACCGCAATGCGCATCTCTAAAGGATACATTATCCTGAAAATTCGAAATTCATTTTTTTTTCTCTTTCGCAGGAGCTTCAGAAAACATTTCCGGTGGAGCATCCCGCCGAAACCGCGTCTGTAACTGGTGTCGACTGGCGCGCCACACGGTGAGCCAGGTGAACTTGCTGGACGGCGAGGAGCGGCTCCAGTTCTGCAGCAGCAGGTGCCTCAACCAGTACAAGATGCACATCTTCTGCCGGGAGACGCAGGCCTATCTCCAGTCCAACCCCTTAAGCGAGCACGGCGGGGAGGACTCTAAGCTCATCACGCCGGACCTGTGGCTCAGGGATCCGGCGCCGATCACAGACGCCAGGGAGAGACGTCCGGGTCACAAAAAGCTCGCAAGGAAGCGCATGCGCTCCCGGCCGCCCGAAACCCCTCCGCCCTTCCTCAGCCCGCCCGCCGCTCACTCGGCGTCCACTCCGCCCTTTGGCCACGCCCACCAGCAGCTCGGAGCCAATAGGACGGTTCTGCCTCCGAAGGACTCGGTTCCTCCGACTCGAACGAACACGGTGTGGCTGCCCTACCCCCTGTTCGTCCCCCTTCCCGTTCCCATACCGATTCCCATTCCTCTGCACAAATTCCTGCCCGAGGTCACGTGTGAACCGTCCTCGACCAACGAGAGCCAGACTCTGAACTCCTCGAGCTCGGAAGACGAGCAAGCCGCAGAAAGAAGTTTTCCATAGAGCCGCTATCCTGCGATAGAGCGAGCGCACAAATGTAAATAACCAGGTTCCGGCATCGCCAACCGGCGACACTGCAAATAAAGGAATATTTTCAGCGTATATTTGTTGCTTCAAATGAATCCTTCAACTGTCGCTCGTTTCCCACGAGAAGGCACTTCGCCCCGCCTCCTCAAACGCAGAGTTCCATTCTACGCGGGGGTGATCGGTAAACGTATCAGCGTGCTTTTAAACGAGACAACCAGACCTCCTCAACTTGGGTTTAGCTCAACAAACTTGACAACCTCAGCTTGTCTTCGTGTCCTTTACATCACTTACTTCTCTTGTCTGTCGCTACTTTAACACTTTGAGGTCTATGCCCGAGCGTCAGTCGGGTTGCCGTTTTTGGTGAAGGGAACAAAGCCCGAGAATCTCTCGGGGTCAAATTTTTACTCTCTTAGCTATAAAAGTACGAGTTCCAGACGTTTCTAACCGTCTTAGATACCATCTACGAACTTTTTACATTCAAAATATACATATATATAGATGGCAGCGCCAGGCAGAAATAATTACATGAATCGTGATAGAATAGGGGGTTTAAATTCGAGTTTGTTCTTTGAAATATACAATACAAAAGCAAAGTTTATTAAATAATGTTTGTTTTCAAATTAAACCTACTTTCAGATATTTGTTGAAGATTTAAGTAAGTTTTTAATTGAGTCTGGGTAAACTTTTATGGTTAAAAATGATGTTTTCCTATGCGGAACTTTTTTTAAAAAAATTTCAGACAAAATACACATCTTAAAAGTATTTTTTACAAAATAATGCATAAAAAAAAAACCCAGTCTGGAGGGAGATATGCGGTCGAAATGGCTCAGACCTGAAAGTGTTAATTATCCTTACATTTTTAAAAACTGCTGTTAGAACTGCAAAGTGCTGCGATATGAATATGCCTTCTGCCGAAAACAGCGAAGTATGATAACCTGATACCACGTGACGAAGGCGGAGTCAAGTGCCCTCTCGTGGAAAACGAACAATACATTCTAAAATTACAGGTTGATTCCAAAAGAATCGTGGGGTTTCAAGCATGTTTATACGTTCGACAGTAAAAAAAGAGACGAAAACGAAATTTTTTCGCGGTTAAATCATTTTATTAACCCCCTCCTGTTGTCTGAACTCCTGTCCTTTAGCTAATTCCGTGCATCTTTTAGCAGTCCCAGAAGTAGTTGCTGCAACGATCCGATTTCTCAGTTCGTCAACGTCAGACGATGTTGACACGTTATAGAGGGTGTCCATGATTAAGCGGACTTTCGCCTGGCGGCAAAACTATTGCGTGTCCACAAAACCGAAGGGATGTTCGAGCGAATGGAAAAGAAGTTTCACCACCAGAGGGCGCATTTTTATGACTTACACAGCATTGACGATCGTTTTGAAACAAATCCTGCATGAAAACGAGTTCAGCATTTTTGTCTGCCTTATTGGGATCGTCTGCATCATAACGTGGAACCGTAACGTGGGCAAGCCAATCGGAGAGAAATTCATCATGCATTATTTGTAAATATACAGGGGGACCAAAAGACCTTTTAATTTTCTACTATGGGCAAAGACGTGCGAGTGCCACTAGACATAAATACAAGCGCCTGACCGAGAGATAAG
>NC_072731.1:272232800-272330431 GCF_026930045.1 Uloborus diversus
ACAAGCCTTTTCACTTCATCCTTGTAAGACAAGCCAGCGCTTCATTTTACTTTCTAAACTCAAAAACAGACAAGACTCAAAAAAAGAAAAAAATTAATTTGAATTTTTACATCTTGAATTCAAATTGTTTTTCGCAATCACGAGTGTGTGTATGTAGGCGTGTGTGTTTGTGTGTGGGGGTATGTGTGTTTGTGTGTAGGGGTATGCGTATGTGTGTGTAGGCATATGTGTTTGTGTCTGTGTGCATGCATGAATGTGTGGGTAGTTGAGTGTATGTGTGTGTATGTTTTTGTGTGTATGTGTAGGTGTCTGTATGTATGTGTGTGTGTGTATGTGTGTAGGCGTATGTATGTGCGTATATGTGTCGGTGTGTGTGTGTAGTTGTGTATGTATGCGTGTGTGTGTAGGACATGGATGCAACCTGGAGGCGGCTTTCGCTAGAGGAGCAGCATCGTGAGGGGTCGGTCGACGGTGATGGTGCGGAGGGTGGCGGTGAGAAAATAAAATCAAAGGATATCAAAACAGTCAAGTGAGAACAATGGGCAATCGTGATTGCTCAAAAATTTGGGTCTGAATACACGTTAATACGCGGCGGGTCTGCGAGACCCTAGCATAGGCATCCAAACTAGCTAGAAACGTGAAAATCCACGATGTGGAATTCTCAACCTTCAGAAAGTGGTTGACCTTGAATACAGCTACTGCGGACTCTCAACCAGTTTGGCACTGCATTCCACAGAAAGTGCGTCGACTCTCGACGAAACGCATCGCGCTTGTTTTTCTTGACGACAGGGTTGTCAACTTAGTGGTTTCCCCCCTAGATTTAGGGGGGAAAATTTTAGACTGGAGTTTTTTTAGGGGGATAAAATTTTTAGGGGTAAATTTAGGCGTTTAAATTTTGGGGTTCCATCAGATAAAAATGAGTTTTTCAACCTTTGGGAATGCAATGTTCGACTCCCTAGTAGCACATAACGTACGACGATATCGTAAAATTTACCAATACTATATCGCTGCGTCATCGGGTCACGATATAAAACGATGTCTAATCCGACAGAGCGTGCGCTATCGTAACAATATCGTATTCGATATTACAACGATAACGGAAGCGTCATTGTGTCGTCATCGTTTTGCCCATAGTTCCGATATCTCCCTATATCGTTTATGCGTCATTGTAACGATAACGTAAGCGTCATTGTGACGATATCGTAAGTGACATCGTGCTGTCATCATTTGGTTGACTATTCTGATATCACCCCTATTTCGCTTTATATGTCGACATCGCTAGCTGTAATTAAGATCATCTTTTTTTACAAAGAAATAATAAAAATAGGTTTGCTCCCCCCCTCATCTCAACTCTCTTTCCTTTTTTATTTTTTCACTTTTTCGTAATTTCATTGATTTTTTTAAATTATTTATTTGATAATTTATTTATTTTAATTATTGTTGCTATTATTATTTTGATAGAAAAGATCTGTGCTATGCCAATGACACACACACAAGCTAAATAAATAAATAAATTGAAGTAAATTAATAATTGAAATTAAAAATAAATCAATAAATTTTAAAAAAATGAATGCTGCCTCCCCCCTTTGCTTTTTTTTTTTTTTTTTTTGATGCCGCAACTTGCGCCATAATCTTCCCCTGTGGGTACCTTTGATAAAAATTAATTGATAAATAGTTTAATCAAGCTTTGTTTAGTTTTAAATAGGGTTGCGGAGTCGGAGCCGTAATGATTTTGGGGTGAAGGAGAAGGAATCGAACGTTTGAAATTTCAAGAGTTGGAATGAGTCATTTTCTCCCAAAGTTTGTAATGCTGCCTGTGCTTGCGGAGTCAGAGTTTGAATCAGTCTGATTTTAAAGTAGAGTAATCAGAGAGTTGGTCATTTTTCCTCCCACTTCGCAGCTCTGGTTTTAAAGAACTATTTTTAAAAAATATTTAAACGTTAATTATAAGATTAGAAATTATTCTGATATAATTATACATGCGTAATAAAGACTGCAATGTTAAACAAAGTAGAAAAATACGAATATTAATAACAAATTAACGTAAAAGATTTCAAATAGGTTAGATAATGCAATATTTTTTATTGAGAAGTCACAACTGTTTGTGGTTTTACTTGAACGTTGAAGTTGAAAGCCATTCCTTCCTGTTTGAACACCCCCCCCCCCAGAATCCACAGACTGGTGCTCCTCCTGGGCTGTGGCATCCATGTCACCTGACCTGGAATAGATTTCATTTATGCCGGACCCACTTGACTTTATACAATCCTTTGTAGACATCCGGAAACTTGCGCATCCAGTTCCCTGCATTAATTTGAATTTTGACATCTTGAATCCAAATTAAGTTCTTATTAAATTATAATTACAATAGGAGGCATTTGTAAAAACAAGAATCCCAAAGAGTATGATAATATCATAACTTGTGGCTGCGAAAAACATAATTTGAATTCAAGATGCCGAAACTCACATGTGTGCCAGGGATTGTACTCTAAATGTTGTGAGCTAAACATTAAATCTTTTTTTTTCTTTCCTTTTTTCTAAAAAAAATAAGGTAACTTTTTTAACATGAACTAACAAAAACCTCTGAGGACCAGTCAAATTTTTCTGTGAACCAGTTTTTGGTAATTGGGACCATTGGTTGAGAATTGCTGATCTGCATAGTAAAATGAACACTTACTTCACAAAATTTCTTTACTTTACCTAATGCACTAGTCAACAGCAATAGCTATTCTTTGGGGTTATTCAATAGCAACCAGCAAGGTCATTAAAATGACAAAATAAAATTTTGCCTATCAAAATCACTCAGCTAGTGTTGAAATTAATTTTCAAAACTGCTGAAAACATACTTTTTTCATTTTAAAAATATTTGACTTGCTCAAAATGCATGTTATTGCATTCAAACTTATGCATTCAAACTACATGCATCATCTCCCCCTACATAGTCAAACTTTGGCCAAGAGCTGAGTATTAAGGGACGGATACAAGGAGAGGATCATGGAATCACTACCCAACTAAACATCCACAATCGCATGCAATTGTCATTTCAACCAATGCCTTTCGATTTTTTTTTTCCACAAATTTTACAGCTAACATAACTCATTTATGGTTGGTAAATTTCAAAAATGCAAACAGGATATTGAAGGACTGAGATTTCTACAGATTAATCATACACCAGTCACCATTAGCAAACATGGATAAACTTACACCGACAGGAATTGAAACCATGGCCATCCAGCCGGCACGGATCTGTAAATTGTAAGCGGCCCTCTTCAAAAATTTTGCAGTGTCCCAGCGGCTCACTGGATTGCCCCCCCCCCCCCAAACGATGAATTTTTAACCAAGTGATAGTTGCTTGTTTCTACCTGTTTCAATATTTCTTCTCAAATTTTGGATTTATTTGTTCAAGTGTTTTTATTTCATTTTATTCTTATATTATAGTTTATTGATTTTTAACTTACCTGTTTAAGCATATCGAGGTAGTTACGTGGGTTTTTTAATGTTTATTTTGTTAAACTCATTTCGTTTATAAGTTATGTCAGCAAAGAAACAAGTTTCCCATAATTTTACAGCTCTCCGAGATTTAACCAATCTTTTAATTTCAATCCAAGTTTAAGAACCTCAAAACTGTTTCGGTTTTGAAAGAATTTTTACATTACACGGAATCAGCTTAACGTAGTACAGGGTAGGGCTTTCATTCTATAAATCTTTCAAGTTAGGCTTACATTTTTGCCCGCTTTACAGGTTTTCTCCCAATTCGTAATTTAATCATGAGTCAAACTGAACAATGCTTCATACACTCAATGGTGAGATAAATTTACTTTACCTTTCGTTAGTTGGCATTCTCAGCTTTAATGCCATTACATCTGCCTCCAGCTTGGTTATTCACTATTTTAGACTGATGAGTTCTAATAAGAGCGGAACTGCAGTTCCTGGATGTGATAACCGCAGGCTCCGATCTGCATACCCCTGGAGTGGGGGGGGGGGCACGTCCTTAAGAGGTTTTAAAAAAAACATGAGCACTACAACTTATTAACGTTGCAAATTTACACTGTTGGCCTTTGAGGGGCGGGCATACAGATTTTGTTGTAGGAGGGCCCAAAATTTATAGTTACAGGCCTCGATAACCGTGCTGTATTTCATGTATTTCTGCCTTAGCCCTAGCTTAGGAGTGGTAACTTACTGCTAAATCACTCTATATTTGTTATTGAAGCCCTGATTAAGACCACTTAAGGAATTTCGCAAAACAGTTTTAACTCAGGAGTGCCCAGCCCCCTTAAAAATCACGAAGACCCCCCAAAAACCAAGAACCTCCCTAAAAAGGTAAAAAATACCCCCTAAAAACTTTTTGGACGCAGTCCGGCACCATGATCCCCCCCCCCTTCAGGTGGTCATCCCTATTTAACTAAAGTTAAATCTGTTTTAACCTTAATTTTAGTTTACGGCAAAATTTAACCAAGAGCCAAAAAATTGAAATATGATAGCCTTCCTCTATTTCAAGAGCAAAAAAATCAGAATACTATACTACAGTCGACTCTCGATAACTCGAAGGCTTATAACTTAAACATTCGTTCATTTCGAAGTTTCCATTTGGTCCCAAAATAATTAAGTTTTTCTTGATACCAAGTTGTTTCTATGTCTCAAATGTACCCCTACGACTGCACTATAGTCTCTTCTTGTAATGGCAGCAAGAAAAAACAATAAGAATAGACGAAATGTTTTGATGGAATATTCAAGTTTTTTCTCGCCCGTTGAGGGCGGAAAATATTGTTTTACATTTTTACGTCAATAATTGTTCTTACTAATTTCAAATTTATTTAAAAAAATTCTCAACAAAAATATTTGAAAGCTGATCACTATTATTCAATTACCCAGGAAAATTATTCGATTAAGCTGGAGTCTTTAATCAGGCCGGATTACACAATAGGCCACCCTAAGCCCTGGGCTAAAAGTGCAAGCCGAAAAGGGCACACGTCACGGGAAAAAAAATTAATAGCTTGTTGAAAAAAAAAAAAAAAACTGGCATGCTATTATGAAGAAGCAAAATTCAACTTTATAGATATGCAACCAGATATTTAGACAGAAAAAAAGCTATTTGAGGAGAGCTGAGGGGGTGTATGCTTGAGTCGAGGTCCTTTTCCAGTAAAAGCAGATAATTTTCAATATCTTTGATTTGAACAATAATTTCTTCAAAGTATAGCTTTGCTCAGGGTTAGACTGGGTCCTCTCGAAGAGCTCACAGATTCAAAGGCAGAAAGAAAAAAAAAATGTTGCACAGGTTCAAGAGAGAAAAAGTTTGGGGATGTCTCATGACACCTCCATTGGGGCGCCTCTGCAAGACATATCACTTATTTTGCACAAAATATTTGCCATAGACTGCTTAAATTCTCTACACACACATTAATTGCGTGAAAGTTTCAAATTGATAGCAAATTATATACACAGTTTTATATATTTTGTTCATAATTATATCGGTTATCGGAGTTTGCTGCCAACATATTATTTTTTGGAGCATTTTTATTCAAAATTTCATCACGAAGACCCCAACAAAGTGGATAAAAATACATGGGATGCCCCAAAATATGTTTTAAATAGGAAAAAAAATAAGTAAATAAATAAAATGAAGAAAGTAATTTAGAATATGGTAAGGAAGAGATACTAGCAGTTATAAATGATCCTAAGGTAAAAAATGAATGGTGAACAAAAGTGTATCAGGAAATTCAAGAGACATATTTAAATTTAAGTAAATAAAAAAAAATACATAAGATACCCACCTCAGCCCAAAGTATCAATATTTCCTTTTTCAGGGGGGGAACAAAAATTTGAGATTGAAATTTGAAAATTCCTTTATGGGAAAACTAAAAGTTAAATATTTTTGGAAAAGAAAAAGTATGGCAGGATGCTTTACAAAATATTTTTAAAAATAAAAAATACAGTAGGCTCTCTGTTTAACGACTTTCAAGGGACCACAAAAAAATCATCCTTAAGTAGAAAGCGTCCTTAAATAGAATGCTTTTAACATTATAGTGGACTATCTGGGACCGTGAAAAGCCGTCGTTAAACAGAGAGCCAACTGTACATATTACGGACAAAGTAAAATCCGAGAAAGGAGGCCTTTTCTGAGCCTAACCCCATTGGGGTGGGGGGTTGATTTCGATATAGTTCGGATGTGAGGTAGGGGGTCATTTCAAAGTTTGGCCTAGGGTGTATATGGAACTTAATCCAGCCCTGTCTTTAAAACTGCATATATGGGGAAAATTTTGGTTTCAGGAGGTTTTATTCATACAATCGGTGTAGTCATTTATCTGTTACCCCATTAAGTGACAGTATCTTAAAAAAATTATTCTGTTCTCTGTAAAGTTATTTTTATTTAATACATATTAATATTTAATTTATCCAAACTATGCATGTTATAATAGTTTATGTATCGGGCACTATTCTTGAGAAACAAAATAAAAATTATACTTGAGAATGATAGGAAAGGAAATTACGGTAACTTGAACTGCTGATTACTGGAAGGTTTTAACCACGTTCTTGGGACTTTGAGTTACTGAGAGTTCACTGTATATACTGGAATTCTATTTCACTAGCTTTCTTGTCTGTTCTTGCAACCATAATGTAGAATTTCAGGCAGTTCTAGTGCGCACTAAGCCCATCATTTAAAATTTTTTTACGGGGAGCGAGACAATGGACATATACACATTGCAAATGTTAGGAAAAAACAGTACAGTAACGCTCAATGCAATAGCTTTGGGACAAATATATTTTGATAACAATAATCGAAAAGAATCCAGAAAAAAACAACATTTTTTTCAATTAAGCATGCAATATGCTGTAAATTAAAATTGCAATCAGTCAACTAAACTGTTTTAAATTACTAAATTAGCAGAAAAGAAAAGCAGTTTTTTCCATCAATTAAACCATTCCACCGGTGCTTTTTGGCCTATTTTTAAAACAAGATCTTCTGTGTTTTTTTCCCCGCAAGAACAGTGTACTGAGAAATACTAAAAAGAGGGCACAGGGTCTTCTTAAAATGCCAGGGGAGGGGGGGGGGGGGGAGGGGACATAATAAGAAAATCAAAACTTATTGGGGGAAAAATGTCAAACTATAATTCATCTTGCTGTAGAATATTCAAAATTGCAGCATTTCTAGTAATGAGATGGATAATCCAGGAGCAGGCAAGCATATCTGCCATTTTTATTGTACCGTTTAAAAAAATACTAAACCTAGTTATATACAATGCAAGTGTTTGTTTTAATGGAATTTCATCTGAAATAAATTTACTGAAGCAGCTTTGCATAAGGAATTAAATTTGTGATTCAGTTTCAATTAGCAACAAAAAAAATCATGTTTCAGCCATAACAGCGTTCCATTACCTTGCATTCAAACTCACTGTCGCTAAAACAATGTCTAAATTTTAAACACAGATTCATTATTTCAGAGTTTGACTTTGAATTTTAGAGCTTGTTGACACTAAACAGTCAAATGTCATAATGTAGATCCCGAAAATTAATTATGAAATTTTCCACGTTCGCTCGAAGCAAATGTTTGTTTACACTTGAAATTTGAATTAGAAAACAGCGCGAACGCCCTCTGGCTTCTGGAAGAAGCGAAAGAGGCAACAATTTCTAACCCCTGATTCCTTAAACAAAAAAATGAAAAAATATGAAACCTATTTTCGAACGTAGAATAAGTTATTTTTCGAAATTTCTTGTTTAGAGAGGAGTGACTATCCAATATAAATGGGTACAAGTAAAAAAAAAAAAGAAATTACAATGACGTACGACGATATCGTGAAAATAACCAATCCTATATCGCTGCGTCATCGGGTCACGATATAAAATGATGTCTAATCCGACAGAGCGTGTGCCATTGACAAAATCATCACGCGTCATTGTAACGATAACGCAAGCGTCATTGTGCAGTCATCGTTTGCGATATCTGCCTATATCGTTTACGCGTCATTGTAACGATAACGTAAGCGTCATCGCGTCGCGATTAGAGAAGTGCGTGAAATTTCAAATATTTGAATTTTTTTTTATTCAAACTGAATTATTTTTGATTTATTCCATTTTATTCATAAAATAACTGTACAGTTTTGATATTTGACTATTATAAGCAATTTTGTAAAATGCCGTTTCGTGTGATATCGTGCCGATGACGAGCTATACAGTAGAAACGATATACGATATCGGGTAGATGAAACGATATACGGCAATGACGTACAGATGACGCTAAGATATCGGGTGCTACTAGGGCTGTTTTATTTCATTTTTTTAGTTACATACAGTTTTTGAGGCTTTTTGAACCATTTGTTTTGATCAGAAATGACATAAAAATGAAAAAAACATGCCTTAAACTCACTGAGCATCGAAAATAGCTATGGTCACGTGACCTTTTCATTTGTCATGCGTGACGTCACAGTGAAAGATCACTTGACTTTATGACGTCACATGAATCTATCCACTCGCATTTAGGGGTTGAGTTTAGGGGAAAACGTTTTTAGGAGTTGGCAACCCTGCTTTACGAAGACATTCTTCAACATTTAGGGCTCTGAATAGCAGTTTCAAAAAAAAACGCGCCTTCTTAAATTTTTGCTAACACTTAGTAAAGAGAATTTAGGCCTAAAATGGCTGGATACATATGTACCTTTTCACTTTTGCTTGATATTGCAGAACCAGTTTCCTGACCTCTGGTCTGAACATTAAGGTGGTTCAAAAATATATGTAAAAAAAAAAATTAATTTGAATTTTGGCTTTTTGAATTCAAATTATGCTTTTCGCAATCACGAGTGTGTGTGCATGTAGGCGTGTGTTTGTGTGTGGGGGGGGGGGTATGTGTGTGTGTGTAGGCATGTGTGTTTGTATCTGTGCGCAGGCATGAGTGTTGGTAGTTGTGTGTATGAGTGTTTGTGTGCGTGGGGGTAGCGTGTAGGCATATGTGTTTGTGTCTGTGTGCAGGCATGAATGTGTGGGTAGTTGTGTGCATGTGTGTGTTTGTGTGTGTAGGTGTCTGTATGTATGCGTGTGTGTATGTGTTTGTGTATGTGCGTGCATGCAGTTGTGTATGTATGTAGTTGTGTATGTGTGTGTAGGACATGGATGGAGACGGCTTTCGCTAGAGGAGCAGCATCGTGAGGAGCCGGTCGACGGTGATGCTGCGGAGGGTGCTGGCGGGAAAATAAAATCATAGCACATCAAAACAGTCAAGTGAGAACAATAAGCAATCGTGATTGCTCAAAAAAAAGTTTCCCCAAGATAACAGGACACCCCTCCGTATTTTTAGCCTTGTGGAAAGCAATATACTGGGAGAATTTTAGTTTCCTCTTTCAACCAAAAGAGGGTGCTCAACGCAACTCCCTTCCCCAAACTTCATACGTATAGAGAGGGGGGTTAAAAAATACATTGACCTAAAAAAGCAATGCTGCACATTATAATACGCACTAGTAATATGAATATACATTGCAATAAAATAATTATTTACAAAAAAAAAACAGCTAGGGAAATTAAATGTTTATAAATCTGTGACATTTTCTATGCTACGGCTAATGTTAAATGGAGTTGGTCATTGAGCACCCTCCAGGGGCGGATCCAGAAATTTTTGAAAGGGGGGTCAAGTTTCAATCACCAGCATGTTATATACCTCTTACTGAAAAAATATCAGTTAAGCGTGGGTGTCAATCCTCCCCACGGGCGAGAGGGGAAGGGAGGGGGGTATTTTTTAGTTACGCGACCTGTGCCATGCATATCTAACAACTTAACTCGCGTTTTTCTGAAGATTTTGATAAATTATGTACACAATAACTCTCCCCGAAGAAACACTCAGACATGAATTAGGTTTACATTATATACCCCAAAGTAACTTGAGATTTCATCAACACTTGGTAGGTAATAATTTCCCGAAGCAAGTATGGCTTTTTTGTAGTAAGTTACCCCCCTAAGCCAGGGTTAAGGCAGAAATACTTAAAATACACCACCAGCTCAGTTATTAGAATAACTGAGTTGGTGGTGTATTTTAAGTATGGCTTGTTTAAGTAAAACAACTGATTTACTAATATATCTAAACAATGAATACATATGAGGAGATAACATTTCCGGGCTTATTGGCCGTGGTCTAGTTGGAGTAGAAATTCCAGACGTTTCGGCTTGCTTTGCTGCAGCCATCATCAGTGGTTTGAGTTTGGTGAGACTGATTCCTGGCTCCGGTATTTAAGCAAACTGCTGCTGCGCTGCTGGTCCTGATTGGGAGGCGTTCTCAAGCCGCTGGTGGAATGAGGTTCCTGATTGGATGAGATTCAAGCCGCTGGGTGATCCTGGTACCTGATTGGATGGGATTCACAAGCCGGTGGACTAAGGTTCCTGATTACTAAAATTAGACCACGGCCAATAAGCCCGGAACTGTTATCTCCTCATATTGACGCCGGCCGTGAAAGCCTTTAACAGTATTTAATGAATACATAAACTAACAAACTACTGCTTGTGCTAAATCATCTTTTGTAAACAGATATACAAAATAAAATAAATAAACCATAAAAAGTGGGGGCAGGGGAGCGTGGTTGCCCCTCCCGCCGAATCACCGCCACTGCATGTCTGGGGTGACTCGAAGTGATCCTCAACAGCTCATGAACCTGTTCATTTTGAATTTATATTTTAAATGGTGCGAAAATTAGTAAAACAAAAAAAGAAAATTGCAGCAATTGATTTGTGATTCTTTACGCTCCGAATCGCGTCGAATGAGTAACAACAAAACCCGGAAATGAAATTTAATTCAGAGAGGTGTTTTCGATGAATGAGAAATAAAACACATCAAACGGTCATTTTTTTTTCGATAAATATATTTAGACCGAGATCATGTACAGTACAACAAATAGCATAGCTGAGATCGAAGTAACATGGAACAACAGCATATTCAACGTCGGCCCTGTCACAGAGAGAAGACAGTTCTCGAGAAAAAAAAAATAAAAGCACAAAACTTTGTCTCGCTTCTTTGAACGAAGCTCGTCACATGACTCAGTATTAGTGCAGCAGGTCTAGTTATCTGGCTTTTTCATAGATGGCGCCACTGAAACCCTTTATACATATACATTATCTACTGTTTAAGTGGCGGCATCCATGGGTTCATTATAGAACTTACTATACTCTGTTCACTGAAAAGAGAGGCCGAAAGAAAACAGGTTGCAGGGAAGCTTGCCACTTTTGCAGATTTTCTCTGGAATTAAAAAAAAAAGGAAAGAAATAGTATTTGCAGTCTGCTTGGCGTCCATTTGTTCTCGTTCAAGCCAAACATGCGATTGACGTTGCCAAATGGCGCATTTCTTTGTTTACATTTAGTTTATCTTTTCCGTGAACACATTGCCTAGAGTCCTAGAGTGATAGCTCTGCTGCTACACTAATACCGCAGATTCTAAGTAGGTTAATACAAAAAATGCATCCAAAATTTACGAAATAACCAAACCTCATTTAGGGTGACTTTCGAATTATGGGGGTTAAAATGTCCAACTTTAATTCCTCGGTATATTCGATGCTGGTTACAATTTGCAGATTTCACTTTTTATTTTGAAAAATATTCCAATCATTCCGAAGTCGATCTTCGGCAGCGACTATCGAATGCCGATTTGAAGTCCATCTCTCCCAATAAAATGTCTGCCACCGCGTGAGATGCACCGATTAATTGGCTAATTTTTAACGATCAATCAGAGGAAACAATTTGTTGCAACTAAAATGACTTTAAGTAGTATGCCTAAAACAAAAACGAGTTTGTATACAATAAACAAATGCAATTTTCTACAGGATAAAGTAACACGTACTTACATAATTTAATAATAATTTCAAAGCATCCCTGTGGTTTTCACCCCTGGCGTCAAGAAGCTTTGACGTTTCTCTACACATCAAAAGTCATTAAGGAACTTGATTGGAATCATTCATATTTGTCTTTGTCACTTTTACTATTATTATTTTTTCATCTGCTTTAGCTTGAATTTGAGCTGAAATATCCTCTGAAGCAAGTATTTCAGAAGTGACAACATTGGCTATCAATGAATAAATCATTTTGAAAAGCTCCTCTAATCCACAAAATAAGAAAAGGACAGTCATCACTTTGTGTCAATATTTAGACTTTCCATTGATATTATGATGTTAAAGGAATTTTTCTAAGGGAAGGATTGGCTGGTTTGGAAGTCGATAGAAATTTTATGAATCAGAACTCGTAAAAACGAGAGTTATGCTGCCATAGACTTAACACCGAACCAATAAAATATTTCCGATTTCATCGTTAAATCAGGGTTCGTTCTGCGAGAGTCCCGATCAAAACTCCGCTTAGTTCCGTTCAAGGGCGCTCATATAGGGGGGCAAGGGGGGGGGGGGCTCGAGCCGCTCCTTGGAAATTAGAACTTTTTTGCTTATAGTACTTTTTTCTTTGCAAAAATATAAAAATATTTCTTCTCCAGCCATTAATGAATAAATAATTAAAAATGTCAAATTTTAATGACTGTAATCTGTTCTGAAATCTGCCCCCATGGGGAAAATATCCTGCTAAACCATGGTTAAAATATCTGAGACCCCCCCCCCCCCTACAATTTTGCATATGGGCGCCCATGGTTCCATTGGCTGAAAACGAGATAGAATCCTCGAATAATTTATTTTTGAATGACATTATTTATTTATTTTTTTTATGAAAAGTATTTTTTTAAAATCAATATTTAAACATTACGCATGCTCCCCCCCCCAAAAAAAAAGTACAAATTAGCTTTTGAAATACTTTATAATTTAAATAGGGAATAAAACCTAATTTAAACGGAATTAAAGAATCTTTTGTTCAAATATTTAAGAATTTTTAGAATAGAAAAGATCCGTCAAAAAATAACGGATACGGATATGGATACAGATCTTTATTTTCCCTCGGATATCTGCGGATACGGATATCCAGAACATCACTAGTACCAATCAAATATTTCCGATTTTATCGTTAAATCCGAGTTCGTTCTGCGCGAGTCCCGATTAAAGGTCCACTTAGTTACGTTGACTGAAAACGAGCTGGAATCCTCGAGAACTGTCAGGAATCATTTCCACATTTTGCAAGAAAAAAAAAAAAAAACAGGCCGGAACGTGTTTAAACATGTTTTGCAAAGAAGTGACATTTCATTTCAAATGGCAACGAAATGTTGGTTCGAAAAGGTTTTACAGATCGAACAGGACTTCAAAATACAGAAATGCTTTGATTTGTAACAGCAAATAGTCGATTCTTGAAAAAATGTCCCGTGGGTAATACTCAGTTTTTAAGTTTTTCCAGTTAACCAAAGCCTACAAAAAATAATGCTGTTGGGGAATAATACATGCTTTAATAGACTATTAAAGCTTAACAGTTAATCCCATATTTAACTAATAGTTACTTGAATAAAATAAAAAACTTAGCGTTACGCACGGGACACTTTTTTGAGAATCGCCTACTTCTGCTCATGAACATTTCAAAGAGAAAGCAGTGTTGCCAGATGGTCACACACACACACACAAAAATCCAGATTTCCCAACTTCCCTTCCAATTTTCCCCCCAAAAAGCGAAGATTTCTATTGAAATTCCCCAAATTAAAAAATTATCTTTTAATTAATCTTTTCATAAAATGAATGTTCTTCGTATGACATTTTTTCTCTTGAAAATTTTTTTTCCCCAAATAACCGAATATTCTTCTAAAATTCCCCAACTTTTTTTTTTCATTTTCGATCTTTTTTTTTGTCTTCATAAACACAAGCGCCTGCATCAAGAAAGGACTTTTACTCATATTGGATTTGATTGGATGGCTCTGGCCGGCAGAGAAATTAGAAATAGCCGAATATTTTTTCACTCTGCTTCTGTACGTTTAATTTATGAACTTTATATATTTCTCCAAGAACAATCTTCACCAGTCTCACTTATTTTTACCTATTTCACGTACCAACTAGTTACTCACGCAGAAATATGCAAATTTAAATACGAAAAAAAAATTCTTTTTTCCTGAAGATTGTTTTTTCTCAGGTTTTTCCCTCAAGAAAAAATTTCTCCCCCAAGAATTCCCCTCAAAACCCATTTCCCCAAAATTTCTCCAGACAGCAAGAGATTACCCCAAAATTGGGAAATTTCCCCCAATCTGGCAACACTGAGCGAAAGACTTCTAAAAGCCTCCTTTGGAACATCACACAGGTTCAAACACGATTCCGGCCTGTAGAAATGAGCACTGCTGAGAGAACAGTTGCATTGATCGAGGAACAGATGTTATGAGGAGGACAAATGAGGCAGAGAGAAGCAAAGGGACGTAAGTGGCAAATTGAAAAATTTGGAGATAACCAGTACACAAACGCTAGGTGAACCTCTCCTCTGTCTTGTACTAGTCGCCCTGGTGGGTTCTGTTATACAGAATGATTCAGAAAAAAAGTCAATGAAAGGCTACCTTATCTTTAAATGCTTTTAACTCAAAACTTGAAAATGTCCACTGACATCCCTCTGCTTCTCAACGCCTCAAATGGAGAATAAGCATTCTACGACATTGTCTGAGGGGGATATTTCTTTGTACAAACAGGGTGATTTTTTTGTAACGATGTACATGAGACTATACACATCATAGTGACGTTCAAGCGCATCTGACACCATCAGGCTCATTACTGAAGACGTTTAGTTTAACATTTCATTTGGGGGCTAGAATAGGGACGCATTTGCGAATAAATCGAAAAACAAAATTTTCCGGTACAAAGCAACGACTAACGAAAATCGTCATGGTAAAAACGATTCCTTTTGGAAAATGCGATTGAAATTACAAAACATCTTCATACACAAGTATGATTAGTTTTTTCACTATTTGGAGCCGAGTAGGTGGGCAGTAAGCCAAATAGTTGTAGAACTTGTATGCAAAGCCGGAAAATTGTAGAATACCTCAGCTAGTAGGCAACAATATTCTCAGGGGCCAATCCAGGATATTTTTCTCGCTACCTATTTTTTTGAAAGTATTGCATCATTCTATTTTTGTGAAAGTTTTTTTTTATCAGCATTGTTTTTGTGAAATTTTAGGCGCATCCTAAATTTTGTAAAAGTAGTGGAACAAGTGAAATTTTAATTCGAAAACTGTAAATGTCATCTAGAATTATTTTTAACAGGTTTCGTTTTTTTTTTTTTTGGGGGGGGGGGGAGCTGAAAACCTAAGTACTAAAAATACCACCGTAATTTCAGCCTAATGGTCTATGTACTGTGTACAATATAGGAAATGATGAGGAAAACGGCTCCTCAAAACAGATGTTTAAAGATTGCGATAATATTGCATAAATACACTTTGGCGTGAAACAGCTAAAAATGAGTTAAAATACCACAAAAAGGTTTCTATTTAAGCGATTGTTCATATAAACCTGCTTATAATTTTATTTTATGAGTATATTTTATTTTAAACAGAGACAAATTTTATATTTTAAAATGCAAATTTCTGTGAAATTTTCGATGTTTTTGTGAAGCTACTGATTTTATTACTTGATTTTTGTGAAAGTACCGATTTCAAAATAAGATTTTTGTGAAGGTACCGAAAAACGGTAGCAAAATCAGCCTGTATTGGGTCCTGATCCTACAATTAAAATGAAATCCTACTATTTGCAGATTTTCGTTGCAGATTGCAATTTTTGTTGGAACAGAGTGACATTTGGCGATATCATGCATTCTGTCATTTTAAGGGACTTCAAAACAAAACATTTGACTAAACGCGATTAAAAGTTCCAGTAAGATGCAAAATAAACCACTAAATAGACTGAGCTTTAAAAAACATTGAATATAACAAAATAAGTCATCAAATATCATTCAATGTTCATTAAAATTAGAACATAGAATAACTCCTTAAATAGACAAATTTTGCTATTAAAAAACTTTTAAACATCCAAAAGCAACGAATAAATGTACCAAGCCATCCATAAATATTCATTCAAAAAGCTCCATAAACATGTAAAGTTATGGACAGCAAACATGGCGACGATGTAATGATTTTTTTATTTATTTTTCGCGAAGTCTCAAAGCTAAACAAGTCAGAAAGCGCAAATGCATCCCCATTCTACCTTGTAGTAGAACTCAAAAAGTTAACAACAAAGCAAACGTGAACTCTATGCTAAACATTTCAAAACAACATTTAATTCTTTTTCAGTACTAACTGAAGACACGGAACACTTGTATAAAAACATCACGATCTTCGTTTGAGATTTCGGAGTAGCAGATTTTGTCCGCCCGTTTAGTACGGAGGTTAAAAATAATAGTAGTAATAATAATAAAAAAAAAAAAACTAAAAACCATTCATTAGAACCTCTGTCATCTGAACTTTCAAATGGTTAAGAAGTCCTACAGTGTCAAATTTTTTGTGAGCATGAAAATAAATTTTAAATTGACAAATAAAAATTTGGCTTCACTCAAGAAAATAGAAAGTTTATCTTTTGAACTAGAAACTACGATACTTCATCATAAAATGGCCACTTGGCAAGGCAGAGTTGTCTCCATTTTTGATTTTTTTAAAGCTTTTAGGAATGACTTAATTTTGTCTTTTTAGTGGAATTTTTAACAAAACCAAGCAAAACAATCCAGAAAAAAAAAAGCTAGCTATTGAATAACACGAATCCATCAAAATAATTTGCCAAACAACTATGCTCCACTGACATGTAAAACAATCGGCTAAATAAATATGCCGAGTCATACATCAACACTAAATACTCCAAAAAACTTTAAAACCAAACAAACATGGTGACGATGTTAGCATTTTTTCAAATTTCGGTAAAGTAAACAGAAAACAACTCGCCAAGCCAAGTAACGTACCTGTAACGAAAAGTACCATAGAAAAAATTTCTCCACCAATTTGAATTCATCGAGTTTTTTATTATGGGATAATTTCGAGGAGACAGAAAACAAGAACAAATAAAAAGTATCACAGAACCAAAGGTGTAAAAAAGGAGTAAATAAAGTAGAAAGTAAATAAAATAAAAGGCATTTGTTGCACACTCTTATATTCCAGCAATGTCCAATGAGTGACTAGATAAAGCGACCTCCAAATCAAAGGCCAAATACGTACACATGGTGGCTCAAATGTATTTCAGCTGCACTTTCTGAGGTCCAACTTACCCTCTACAGATAAAAGGTTCCATACATAAAAGCAAAACTTTTTTTCAGTTCTGAATAAAAGCAACAATTTACAGAAATCATAACTGAAACTGAACCTTTTTTGAAAATTGCGATAACAAAAAAACGAAACCTTTTCACACACGAGCACAAAAACCGCTCATTTCTGGTCATTTTAAAAACATACTTGTATTACAGTTCAAAACAAACATATACTGTAAATTAACATCACACAACATCATTAGTGGAACAACATCGGAACTCATATCTAAGTATCGGAACGCGATTCGGGGCCACCAAGAATACGGGGGTTTCGGGTCTGCCGATATTCATGGAGATCGAAAAACATCTCACAGACAATAAACTAAATACAAAGATAACCACAAATAAAATGAAGCTCATCGTGTGACTTCATTTTACCTGTTCTTTTACCCAAACAGCACACTGTAATATTGTGTCGACGTCAACTAATATTGCAATAACTTCCCAATGTCGAATAATATTGTATACAAATCTCCAATATTGTGCCAATGTCGAATAATATTGTATGCAAATCTCCAATATTGTGCCAACGTCGAATAATATTGTATACAGATCTCCAATATTGTGCCAACGTCGAGTAATATTGCAATAACTTTCAGATTTACTACAAACATTGATTGATATTGCAACAGCTTCCCGATGTCCTCACAATATACGGGGGTGGTCGAGAAGGATCTGGATGACTCTAAACATTTATAACAAAAGTGCTAACAGGGGAGGGGAAATGCAGTTTGCAGCAAAAGAAAGATTGAAAGTTCCTTTTGGTATTCATTGATTAAAGTACAGAGCCCGACTACTGAGCAAAAAAAACAAAAATGGCAACTGTGCAGGAGTTAGTGTGTTCTAGTTAGCTTAAACAAAATCAATCCCCTTGACCCCCCACAAAGAAATTTCATGAACTGTACCGTTAAGATTCACCCAAGGCCACTATATAACAAGAGCTGACTTATCCGACATTTTGGTTCCAAAAGGGTCGGGGGACAAAATTCATATTTGTACAAAAGTCTCGTTGCAGAAAATGGGTGCCCAAGCTATAGATGTGTTGCCTGATTGGTGTTTGATTATTTTATTCTGTAGATGAAGAAGATTTAATTAATACAAATTACGTGTGAAAATGAGGTTCATTACAATACACATTTCCTGATACATTTTTGTTGAATTCGTAAATTAAGTTATCTTTCTAGATTTACCTTAAGAGACATTTTACTCTACTTATCATCAATTGTTCAACGATATAGCAACCAGCAAATATTGTAACGTTGTTCATAAATACTAGAAACAAGGTGGGATCTAATGCTGCCTCGGAACCAAAATGTCCGGTAAGTTGGCTCATCCTTATCAAGGGGTTCTAGATTTACCAAATGCCTCATTTGGGAAATTTTGTTTAAGCTAATTTTGTTAAGCTTGAACGCCAGAAAATTTGTTTCACCTCGTTATGTTTGATTTTCTTTACGCCAATCACAGCACTGCACTTTCTCCCGTGCGGTCGCCATTTCTTTATCTTCGCTCCACTGAACATCAACTAGCGCCCTCTATGTTAGGGAACTAACAAAACTTGCAGCAACTTTCTTTCTTTTGCAGCAAACTGCAATTCGTTTCATCAATTTCGTCATCGGAGATCAGAACGGCAAAGAACGTTCTCGGATCCATCGACACAATATACTGCGCCATCGGGCATTCCCAATCTCGCGGATTCACTGTGCACCGGGGGGGCCACAGGCATCCGGTCGGACTGCGGGGAACAGTCCACACAGACCAAGCAGGGGAATGGAACACGGACATAATCTCTCGAAGGTGGCGCCCCCTACTGGAACTCGTCGTCGGAGCTCAGGAGGGTGGACTTCTCGGTGTAGCCGTGGCTGATGGTGGATATCTGGCGGTTCTGGGAGGGCTGGGGGCGGCGGGGGGCGCCCCCTCCGCCCCCCACGCTGCCCCAGTGGGGGGCCGGGGCGGCCGGGGCCGTGTACTGGGTGTACTGCTGGTACTGGGGGTGGAAGTTGTGAATGGCGTCGTTCATGATGTCCTTTGGGTTCATTGTCTCCTGAAAGGATTGAAAGCAGAGGTCAAAGACAAGATATTGCCGTCATTGAAAAACAAATCATTATTTTTAACGGAAAAATCGCCCGTCAAGGCATGACGGATGAAAATTGCTTCTGCATTTGAACGTAGCCAATGAAGCCTTTCCCTGTACATTAAACATTACCACCCATATTATCAAATGATCATGCTGGGGCGCATAGGTGGCTGGTGCCCCAAATAAGTGGGGGGGGGTCAAAGGAGGTTCGGGGGGGGGGAGAGCAGGTTTGGGGGCGACACACTCTTAAAGCTTGAATTTTTTCTTCAAAAATTGGGCAATTAAATTTTTACGTTATTATTAATGACCTTCTTCTAAATATTCGAGAAACGGCCTCGAAAAACGGAACCAGATGGCCACAGAAAAAAGATGCCCTCCTACCCCTCCCCCCCTCAAGAAAAAAACCAAAGTTCCATTTTAATTTTTATGAAATATTAACATGAAAGAAACTTAAAACAAGCTTTTATTAAGTCAGTTCTTTCTTTAAACACCTGAATAGATCGTCACTATTATTTTTTATTCTACCCTTAGTTTTGAACTTAGAAAAGTGGCGGGGCAAAGTCCCTTTGCTATTGAAAGTGAGAAAGCAATTGCCCCCCTTGCCCCCTCCTACGAGCCGCCTATGCTGGGGCGGAAGTTTCAATTTTGAAAGTCATGGGTTACTCAATCATTGGCTATTACATTTATGGGGATATAGCAGGGTATTTATTAAAACAGAATAGGGGTGAAAATAAAACACCCAAGAGCTTTTCTCCACTCCAATATAAGTTCTACCTCTCTATATAGTGTGGCTCTGATAAGCTATGCAGTCTTGAGAAGTTTAAGGAAGTCTTTTCACTTTGTGTCATCGATTGTACTTGAGCTATATTGCACAAACTCGATCATTTGTCTTCTGCCAAAATTAAAGCACAAAAAAAAAAAAAAAAAAGAAACATCTAATTCCAACATTTCCCTTTAGTTAGAATCAACAAAATGAGTTTCTTTGAATATTTCAAAAACTCATTTCAGCAGATACTGCCCTTTACCTTCCCACCACAGCCAATGTGTGGACGTGGCAAAATGACAAATAAGCCAGTCGTTAGTAACGCAACACGAAATACGAGGTTGAAAATAAATGGTTAATGCAAAGAAATTAATGTCCATGTGTAGTTGGGCATCGAAGGATGCCGACCTAAAACTGAAACTTCACACGTGACGAAAGAGTCGAGAAGTCAATCTCATTTGAAGAGAGACGATTTTACATTACATTAGGAATGAGAATGCGGTTGAATATCGTTTACCAATGTCTATCAATATTGAGGTTCAATGCGTCGGTGTCGAGGAAGGGAAAAAAAATGTGCAGATAATCTGCAGCAGCGTATAATCCGCACCTCATTAATTTCACACTTTTTCAACCAATAACCCCGTGGATTATATACGGGAAAATGATAGCCACAAAATGTCTATTTGAGAAATATTCTCACCAATTCATTTTGAAAGCTAAGTGTAAACTAAGTGTAAATGTTTTTACTCACTTGTATTTCTTTAATAATGAAAAGGCAGTTAATCTTGTCCCTTAAAGGACGCTCGTTTCAAATCGCGTATTGGAGAATCCACGTGTAAACATCGGAACGACTTCGAACGACGTGTTTCGTCGGGAAGGAGGATGTGACGTCACAGCATGAGCGGAGGTGTGACGTAATCTCCTGAGCTCCGCGGCAAATCGAATGTTCCGGAAAGATCCAGATGGGCTCTTACGTAAGCATATCCAGAGTGATGTGCATTGAGTGCGCTGTATGATATAAGCAGAGGGAATGAGAAGGAAATCCCTCTTCTCATTTTCGACTGACGATAGTCATATTTTTAAGAGGATCGTTGGCCGTTGAAGCGACGTCCTGCACTGAGGAGATGGCTTTTAGGATTTCGCCATGAGAGTTAGGGGCTTAAAATTTTCTGAAACATTTTAGAATAATTCATGTTAGGGTGTCAAATATTTTTCTGGAAAGATGTTCTTTTGGAACATGAAGATTGATTTGAGTAGTGTTGAAATCCCTCATACTTGTTTATACTATTTACTGAAGTTGGATTTTATGTACAGTTGGTAATTATTGGATTTATAAATAAAACGATTTAACCTTACAATTTGAGATCTGACATTTCATTCACTTGATAGCTACAGAAATGTGAAATAGAAGGCATCTGCTAAACTTGGTGTCTACCTTCCTTACGGGAGTTAGATACAATTTGTAAGGTCAACAGAAAATACGGTAAATCCGTTTCCGGACGTCCTCTATCTCACCTTGAGGCTGGAGGAGATGCTCTGCATGGTGACGGAGCGCCCCCTGGCGTCTGTGGGGCAGTCCTGCATGTAGACCCTGTAGGGGAAGGCGTAGCGCAGGGCCAGGGCCGCGAAGAACATCTCCACGCAGATCAGGAAGTTCTGGATGCCCGCAGACACCGTGCCTGCGCTGTGGCCCGCGTTCACCCTGCTCGAGAAGATGGGGGCGATCACTCCGGCCTTCTCCAGGACGGCCAGCACGAAGCCTGTAGGGGGGAGAGAGAGAGAGTCGTTACGCACCCCGAAACCAGATACTGTCTCACCATCGATTGCACGGAAAGTCTAATATCCGGTTTACAGACGGAAAAGGACGTACAGTAAAACCTGTAAAGTTGACCACCTGTCTAAGTTGACCGCTATTTTCAGGCACAGAATTACATTTGTATCATATAAATCAACCTCTATAAGTTGACCACCTGTTTAAGTTGATCACTAAATTATTGCACCACAAGTGGCCAACTTACACAGGTTTCACTGTATCTGTTTGTAGGGACGTTAGTCGGTTTGTTTCAGGTGTGCACTTTTGACTCGAATATTTTGCCTTATTTTGTAAAAATGAAAATTTGCACAGTATCGTAAACCGGAGTTACTTTAGACTGACGGGGGTAACTTAATAGAAACCTGTTTTTTATTTTTGAACCATTCTGGCAGGCTTAATTTTACAATTGGCGACCCCCTGGTGGTCTCAGGGTTTCAAGAATCACTTTTCAGAGTGCGTTGACATCGCCAATTGATTGAAACAGTAAAATGGTTTTGGCAACACTGATTTATGTGGGGATGGGGTAACTTTATTACAAACCACCGAAACAGTCGTTTTAGATGTAGAAAACACGTTGTTACAAAGTAACCCCAGATGATGGGGTAACATTAATAAAAAAAAAATGACTCCCTCCCTCCCTATTCAATATATCGAAGAATTTCAAACGGCAATTTAAAACCGAGATGTTAAGCTATCGTTTGGTTCAAGAATTGTTGAAATATATTGAAAAATGAGGGTGCTACAATACAAAATATGCGAAACCTGTATCAAAGTAACCCCGGTTTACAGTATATTCGATCTATATCCTCACGGCAAAAATTAATTAATTTATTTATTTATACACAGCAAATTTTTGAGCATACCATTTTGCTTTTACATTCCTGAAGGAAATGAAAATATTTTATTTCCTTTTCGTTGTTTCCATGGAAACTATTTTTGTTTCCCCTTCTTTTATTTTTGAGAATGCAACAAATGGGTAAGGCACTACTGACATTATAAAACACGTGCATCAAAATCACATCATTAATTTCCCTTCTTCAATGCTAGATTCATCCAAGTGGAATCGTCTTTACTTGGCAGATTGCCGAATTACATACAATCCTTGGTCAAACAGTACAGGCGTCCTTCATATAACGCAGTACTTCTACAGCACGGATTGGATATGACACCCCCGGCACGAAACTTGAATTTAAAACTTCATGGTTTTGACACAACTCGAATGTTATCTTTGAAAAAGACGGAATTTCATTTTTTTAAAAATACATTCTGTTAATGGCTGATGATAACTCTAATACCTAAGTTTTTACTTTGTTTTTATCGAACTTGGTTTCGATATTAAAATACACAGTACGTGAAAAAACACAGTACGTGAAAAAACATAGTACGTAAAAAACACAGTACGTGAATAGGTCCTTGTGTTACATTTTTTGCCATCACATGGTCAGAAATGAACTAAAATATTAATATCAATTTACATGCAATTTTTGCGGAGCAGTTGGCAACCCTGCCTGGACGCATATAAACAACCTTTACTCTGCTAGAGACCATGTAGAAATTTGGAGACAGCTGATTGGCTACGACGAAAAACATCATCCATCCTCCTTCTAGTTTGTTTTGCGTACTCTAATTATTGTTTCATTTCGAAACAAGTTCATCTAGACATTACTCAAAGAGGGGGGGGGGGATTAAAAATATTCCAATGAGAATTCAGAACTAGGGATGAACGATATCGATTCATATACGCTGGATGGGGGAAAAAAACATGGTTGACACATTTGCGTGAGCAGGCCAATCAGGAGCCTCAAAAGTATTACATGATCCCTAGCTGTGTAAAGGTTGTTTATGTGCTGCCTGGACAAGGGTTTGCCGATATATATCATGACATATATCAAGATATATATATGTTATTTATTTAGAAAATATCATAATATTTTCATATTTAATTTTTCAACTACGGTATTTTCAATATAAAAATCATATTAATCATAGTAACATTGTTCATTTATCATTACAAAACCCCAAAAAGTTATGTACTCTATTTTTATGATGTATTAATGCAACGTTAATGTATAACAAAGTAATATAATACTCTTTTTTTTAAATTTTATATGCATAAAGCTATTAGTAATGTAACAATTTGAATTCATATTAAAAGTGTCTAATTAAATGCTAAACATTACTGTGAAAAAATAGTCAGAAAAAAAAATGTCTTATGACTGTGCACCGACTGAAGCATATTTATTTCTGAATCATATAACTGTGGAAAACTAGCTAACAGAAGAAAAATGAGTGAAACAGATAATGCTATATTAACTCCATTAAAAGTGATAAAAATGTTAATTGAAATATTTAGACCCTCATTTGGAGTACGCCGTTCAGTTTTGGTCACCTTATCTGAAGAAAGATATTTTTGCATTGGAAAGGGTTCAAAGAAGGGTAACTAAATTAGTAAGGGGACTCTCAGGTTTAGATTATGATACCAGACTTAATAGGCTTAACATGCATAATTTGGAGCAAAGGAGAGTCAGAGGGGACATGATTCAGTTGTTTAAATTTATCAAAATGGAAGATGTTAATGGATTAAATTTTTGCGGGGAAAGCAGGTCAAGAGCTCATTGCTTTAAGCAATTTAAATCTCAGGCTAACCTGGAAATAAGGAAAAACTACTACTTTAGAGTAGCGTGGTGGACACTTGGAACAGCTTACCGGAAGAGGCGGTCATGAGCAAAGGGGTGGATAGCTTTAAGAGGGCCATTGATCTTCATTGGGGACTAATTAGTTGACTAGGACCAGCCTAGCTGGGCCCAGAGCCTGTTGCTGGTCGTGACATTTGTATTTACATTGGATATAAATAATGAATGAAACTTTCATTTTATGTCTAAATATTGTAAAAAGCGTAATATAAGAGAAATAGTGATTTGAGGATGCATTTACTATTTTCAAGACTTAATTTTGTGCCGATCGAAACTATCGGATATTTACGACTCTCCGGACGGGAGGCTGCGAGAAGAGGGGAGGGGGAAAGGGGGGAGAGGGGAGGGGGAAGTACCCACCTTGCCAGAAGGAGAGGAAGATGACGGACTTGACGGTGCAGAACTTCCAGATGGGCTCGTAGGGGGAGAGGAGCTCCCGGGTGGCAAAGTAGAAGAGGACCAGTCCGTAGAGGGCCAGGCTCACGCTCACGTTGTACACGATGGTGATGTACAGGTACCCGCTGTCAGGCCTGAAACGATAAAACAGGAAACAGGCTCGCTGTACACTCGGATAACTTTACACACACACGTCACCAGGGTTCGTACTCAGTTTCAGAAAGAAAATGAAGGAGTTTTGGAGGAGTAAAATGAGATTTTGGAGGAGTACTAACGGGCTGTCAAATGATGTCACTTTTTTCTAACAAATTCGACCCCTTCCCCTTTATCACGAAGTGTCAAACTTCAGCTAACTCCTCCTCTTGTCACTAGAGACGTACCGAGTAGCACTTTGGCCGAGTAGCCGAGTACCGAGTACTCGGCCTTTCATTACTCGGCCAAGTACCGAGTTACCGAGTACTCGGCCGAGTTACTCAGTACCAATTATGTTTTAAGAAGAACCACCGACACACATGTGATGAATTTTGAACTTATTGAAATAGTAGTATAGACCTCCTTGTGCATATAATAGTTTTTAAAACTAAATTCCTGCTCAAATTTAATTACGTATTATTTAAAAAAATTTCTTTACGTGTGAAAAATTTTACAAAAAAATTATTTTAAAAATTAAAAATAAATAAATAAAAGGTATGATTAATCAAGTTTGAATTAAAACAAATTGTACCAATCTATTATAGTTCTAGTCCGCCAAACATAAATAATTTTTAAAAGAAATAAAACAAATGTGCAGGAACACAGCAGAAAAGCGTTTCTGCGTTACAAAGAACGTCTTTTTCAGTGCATAAAATGTGAAGTAAAGAATGTAAAGACATTCGACAAAAAAAATCCGACTTTTATCGGATTCCTTCAAATCCACAAGCTCCCATTTTGTGCATTGAAAAAGGAATTCCTTGTAATGCCAAAACACGTGTCTGAACTGTGCTTTTAACGTTGTTTTATTTCCCCTTTTTTTTAAGCGAAGGAATTTTTATATTTCAAATAACTAAATTTTGTGTGTAACAAAAATCTATTTTTAATATAAAATTCCATATTTTCTATACTTACCTTTTTTGCACAATTTTTAATAAATAAGTTTTTTAACTTTGGGGACATAAAAATAAAGATTTATTCCATTTAAGCATTAAAAACTTCATTGTTCTCAAAATTTAAATTTGACTTGTAAATGATTGCAGAATATTAAACATGCTTGTGCTTTTTTATAAATTTTAATATCTGTCTTGGACAATATTCAATTTTTTGCAACTACTCGGTATTGGCCGAGTATCTTATCAAAATTTGGCCGAGTACCGAGTACTCGGCAAATTGGCCGAGTAGGCTGAGTACCGAGTAGTTACGGAGTACTCGGTACGTCTCTACTTGTCACATGTCAAATTTTTTATAAACATATTATCACAATAACTGTGTGATGTCACTTTTTGTCACCCTCTCTCTTCCCCTTGTCACAATTTCATGAGCCCGTCACCTCCTCAAGGCATGACGTCCCTTGTGGATGACCCTTTTTACACTATCATAACTGCAATTAACTAAACAATTGGTTTTTTTTATGCAATCACTTAATATAGCACATCTACTTATGTAGTTTTAAATATTTAAGTAATAATTAGACAAACTGACTTTTGCTGCTGAGCGTGTGGTGGAGGGAAAAACAATAATCATAAAACTTGAAAAAGTAGCCAAGCACCATTTAAGCATGTTTTACTTCACTTGTGAAATGTCTTAGTCTTCTAATAAAATTTTCACCTTCAACTTTTATGAATTAACTGTGATCAATTTGCAAATCAAAAAAAAAAAAAATAATAAATAAATAAAATAAATGCACGAAATTACTACATTTAAATTCCTTTTAGTGACGAAGTTAGTTGTCGATCCAAGTATTATGAGTTACTGTCATGGAGGAAGATTATGTGGTCTTGAACTAAAAACGAAGGAGTTTTGAAGGAGTTCAAACCAAAATGAAGGAGTCTGAAGGGCCCTTCAAAAAAATTTCATAAATGAAGGAGTATTGGAGGAGTTTTGAAGGAGCGTACGAACCCTGGTCACGAGAAAACTCGTTGTAATCAACTCGGGGAACGTCAAAATGGATATTTTGCGTGTCTGTACGTTCCTAGGCACATATCCAAGAGTGGTCGGGTCGGAAAAAAACTCAACATTCATTCGGGGGTGAGCAAAATGGAAATGAAGGCCGAATTTTGAGTGAAATTTTTTTCGCGAAAACAATACTTCCTTTTTTGTAAAAGGAAGTAAAAAGAAAGAAAAAGGGATCAACCTTTGAACTATGAACTACCAATTTTATTGTGTACTAGTGGTACCCGCACAGCTTTGCCTGTAGTACATAATGAAAAGGTCATTTGGTTCACCTGCATATTTACAAAAATTGGCTGATGAATTTCCTGCCAATCTGCTATGTTCGTTTGCACTTCCATGTTGTGCTAATTTGCTCGTCTACGTTATTGTTATTTGCTCGTAAATGTTACGATCATTTGCTGGATAAAATGTTCTTAAAATTGGAATAGAAAAAGGTAGTTCGGTTGCAACGGGGGTCCAAAGATGGTAATTTGGGCCCAGAAATGCAATGGAGTTTCCTGAAGAATTGCAATCTTTACAACAGGGTTCATACTCAACTTTGAAAATTAAAAGTAAGGAGTTTTGCAGGAGTTCATTTCACTTTTTAAGGACTAGTTTCTTGTTTAAAGAAGCATTTCTTTTTTCAACATATTTCAGAAAAAATATGTACAACTCTATTTTTTTGCTTTCATACAATGCATTGAATGCACAAACATACTAAATTTATAGTAAAATATGCATTTACTGCTTCTCAGACTCGAGCAGTCTCGGGGTCAAATTCAAATTCTAGGGGGGGGGGGGGCGTTAATCATTAAAATCTGTTTTATTTTCAAAATGAATAAAAAATTAGTGATATTGATTGAAAATTAGTACAACTTCCAACAATCAAAATATTGTTGACTGTTGTATTTATTAAAGCAGAAATTCTTTTAGAATTGTACTTTAACAAGTCTACAAGATGTTATATTATTAATAATTATCGACATAATCACCAGAAACTTGGAAAAAAAATTCGGATGTGGGTATGAAAATAGTCTAACGGAAAAAATCGGATTTCCGACATTAAGAGACGAAAAAAATAGCGGAATTCCGGTAAAATTCGTAATAACGTAATCACTCGTATCGGATTGGTGATAGAAGATAACCTTTCAGGTGATGTAGAATAAAAAAATAAGGAGTTTGTAAAGAGATATTAGCAAAATTCAGGAGTTTTAAGGGCCCTTATTTTCTTTTCTCAAAAAGCAGAAGTTTATAAGGAGTTTGTAAGGAGCGTACGAACCCTGTACAACTTTTTTCCGCCATTGTGCTGCAGTATGAGCCATTTGTATGCACTTACCTTTGAATTAGTTACTTTAAATACTAGTTTTTAAAAAGTGTTTCTCAAATTTAAATTGGATACTACTTTTAATTTCAATACTTTGAATGCCGAAATAACGTAGTTACGGATATTTATCGTTCGCAAAAAAAAAACTAATTATTTCGCTTTATATTAATCGTCGGCTAGTAAAAAGTATTTATCGTTTGCTAATTGAAACATTTACTGGGTATTTATCGTCGGCTATCATACATGTTCCGCACCGATAAGCAAAAAATGGGAAGGGGGGGGGGGGGAAAGCTCTAATCTATTGCACATGACACATTAAAAAACAAAAATACGAGATCATTTCGACTTTTCAAGTTACTTAAATAATGCACATAAATAACTAAGTGTTTTCCCTTTCACTCATTTTACTAAAAAAAGAAGCCAAACATGTTGGAATTATCAGTTACAATTTTGGTTTGCTCGACAAAAATTTTGGTAATTTAACATTAATCTATACTACTATTATAAAGTGCAGGGGTCAATCCACGATTTTTTTCTCGCTACCTATTTTTGTGAAAGTATTGCATCATTCTATTTTTGTGAAAGTTTTTTTTTTTTTTTATCAGCATTGCTTTTGAGAAATTTTAGAGGCATCCTCATTTTTGTAAAAAAGAAGTAGAATAAGTGAAATTTTAGTTTCAAAAGTGTATATGTCATTTAGTATTATTTTTACCAGGTTTCGTTTTTCTTTGTGGGGGGGGGGGGGGGGGAGCTGAAAACCTAAGAAGTACAAAAAATACCATCGTAATTTCAGCTTAATGGACTATGTACTGTGTACAATATAGGAAATGATGAGAAAAACGGCTCCCCAAAACAGATGTTGAAAGATTGCGATAATATTGCATAAATACACTTTGGCGAGAAACAGCTAAAAATGAGTTAAAATGCTACAAAAAGGTTGCTATTTAAGCGATTGTTCATATAAACCTGCTTAGAATTTTATTTTATGAGTACATTTTGTTTTAAACAGAGAAACAAATTTTATATTTTAAAGTGTGAATTTTTGTGAAATTTTCGATGTTTTTGTGAAGCTACTGATTTTATTACTTGATTTTTGTGAAAGTACCGATTTCAAAACAAGATTTTTGTGAAGGTACCGAAAAACGGTAGCAAAATCAGCCTGTATTGGGCCCTGAAGTGGAAAGACTTGTTTGTATCGTATAGGCTCTAAAACTACTGGACCGATTTTAACCATTTTTTCACCATTAGAAAGCTACACTAAACAGGAATCATAATAGGGTATAATTCATTTCAAAAACAATTAGTTTAA
This sequence comes from Uloborus diversus, assembly GCF_026930045.1. Classification (NCBI taxonomy): domain Eukaryota; kingdom Metazoa; phylum Arthropoda; class Arachnida; order Araneae; family Uloboridae; genus Uloborus; species Uloborus diversus. The sequence goes on from NC_072731.1 coordinate 272,262,434, forward strand.
AAAAGTTATATAATGTTTTATGTCATTTTTAGTGCTTTTTACCCAACAGACCCCGAACCAATTGCGCCAGAAAAAAAAAATGCACTAAAATGTAGGAAATTTTATTTTAACTATGGTGAAAAAAGTTTTGTGGATGGAGTGATTTTTGTGTTTTTTACGAAATTTTTGAAAAACCTTTATTTTGCATTTTTTTATGGGTTTAATTTTGTAATTTTTTTTTAAATTTTAAATAGTTGTTTGGCAACAATTATATTTATTTTTCTGAAGGACAACACATTAAAGGTTTGTTTAAACCAAAGACTAATAATTACTTTTATTATTAGCCTATGCTTTTTTTTTTTTGTAATTGGCCAACATTTGTGTTTATTTTGTAACTGTGCCTGAAAGAGGAAGATCTCAGCTTATGAAATATTTGTCAATGGCGAGGAGAGAGCCAAAATATGTCGTCTTACAAACGTCTTTAGCTAATACAAATAAATTCGACGGTTTTGCCCACGAGAAAAACAAAGATTTTTTAACTCTAAACATTTGATGGACATGGTTTGGACTCGAGACTAATTTCATAGTTATGGAAACAGCTAAACAATGATACAATTAAGCATAAACGACATTAGAGAGTTGTTGCTTTACAGAAGATGACTTGTTAAATTGTAGAAAAAAAAAGTGAATTCAAACGGTATTAACTATTCTGATGCATCACCTAGAGAATGATGAAACAAAAAAAATCTCACCTCCAATCGCCGTCAGAGTATTTCCCTAGTGGCTGCAGGATCAGGATGATGACAGACATCAGGGGCTTCACTGCACAGAACTGGAGCGTGGCCTGCAACAAGAAAACAAGAAGAGTAAGGTCAGGTGAGGGAGACAAAATAGCTCAGTTTAAAAGCAAAATTAAAAATAATAGAAATAATATTTTTTTTCTGAGTTGCGATTTTCATGTATTATTGACACCACGCATTATTTTATATGAAAACTAGTGAGAACTTTAGAGATAGATATTAGCAATTTAATGTTTTCATCAACAGAAGAGTGAATATGTTAATCATAAAAACTTTAATTAAAAAAAATTAAAGGAAAGTGCACAATATATGAAAAAACTACTATATAGAGCACATTTCAAAGATTAACGTTTTAATTAAAGATTAACATTAAATTTAAGATTAACATTTCATTAAAGACACATTTTCAAGATTAATTTACAACATATTTTACATAAAAACAGAGTAATATGTTATAAATATTGCCTTTTGGTGTCGACAATGCTCCTAACCATCCATGTAAGTGGGCATTGCTTTGGTTCAAAAGTAAAGTTAAAATTTTAAGGACTCATCGGAAATAATTAGAAAATTTTTGGGGTGGGGGGGGGGGGCAATGTACTTGATACATATTATATATGTCATGCACAAATGCATAATATTGTTAAAAATTCTATAAAAGATGATTGGGTAGTCATCAATACAATACATGGTACATATTGTTCTTAAAGCATAGTATTTATTTCTCAAATTTCAGAAAGTAACCACACCAAGTTTCAATACAATCCAAGACTGGGGGAGAAACACCACATTTTTTTTTATTTTCTTTTGAATTTTTTCTAAAATAAATTTAAGAAATAAAAATATTACTGAAATATTGAATAAAATAAACAGATATAAAGTAGCATAAAAAACCTTTTAACATTTAAAATGAGTGAAATATTTGCAGGATGCAAAAAGATTGAAATCTCAAACAGGGCGTGCAATTTCCGGCGAAACACACATTTGACTTTGTTGGCATATCTCTCAAACATACATTTTCGGCAGATATCGCAGAGAATGGAGCTTTGAGGGGGGGGGGGCAATGTACTTGATACATATTATATATGTCATGCACAAATGCATAATATTGTTAAAAATTCTATAAAAGATGATTGGGTAGTCATCAATACAATACATGGTACATATTGTTGTTAAAGCATGGTATTTATTTCTCAAATTTCAGAAAGTAACCACACCAAGTTTCAATACAATCCGAGACTGGGGGAGAAACACCACATTTTTTTTTTATTGTCTTTTGAATTTTTTTAAAAATAAATTTAAGAAATAAAAATATTACTGAAATATTGAATAAAATAAACAGATATAAAGTAGCATAAAAAACCTTTTAACATTTAAAATGAGTGAAATATTTGCAGGATGCAAAAAGATTGAAATCTCAAACAAGGCGTGCAATTTCCGGCGAAACACGCATTCGACTTTGTTGGCATATCTCTCAAACATACATTTTCGGCAGATATCGCAGAGAATGGAGCTTTGAGGGGGGGGGGGGGAGAGAAAAAATAAGAAAAAGGGGACCAAACTTTTAGTTTTTAAAAAATTAAGGAAGTTTTCAGAATATTAAGGATTTTTCAAGGGTTTTTTAGGGCCCTTATTTTTGCTTGGTGATATTAAGGGTTTCTTAAGGGTATTTTAAGGAAGTACGAATCCTGTAAAAATGTTTGGTTCCCCACTCTATCAGAACTTTTCTAATGGGTTTTGGAAATTCTAGAACGTAGTTTTCGATTCCCAACATCGAGCACAATGGTGGGTCATTAGTTGGGCACCATTGTCTTAGACTATTAGAATTCTCCTATTGATGCATTCTATCGCTTGAATAAAAATTCAGCAGGGAAAATTTAAAGGAAATTTGACTATGTGGGCATCTTCAACTTCCTCAGAAGGGGGGGGGGGGGGTTGTAAATGTGCAGTTCATGTTAGTTGTAAATGTGCAGTTCATGTTAGTTGAATAATCGTCAAAAAAGAGTTGCTGTGTGAAAATTAGAATGAAGGAAATAATTCCTAATGGTCTTTTTGTTCGATAGGAAAAGATTGTAAAGAACATCAACGCTGTGACTCAGCATTTAAAATAGTTCAAACAGTCACCAAGTTTTTGAATTTTTTAAATTTCATTCATTATAATACAACCATTCATTTTCATTTTAATACAAAAAAAAATCATATAAAACCTCTCTTTGTAAAGTTCAGCTTCTGGTTTTCCTTCTCTTTGGTTTTTAATTTGCAGAAGTTTTATGACACAGGGCTGCGGGTTGAAATAGGCCGTCCCACAGCCATTTAGAGCAATACTCAATCTTTTGTTTATTGTTTATAGTTTTATTTATTTATAAAAAACTTTTGCTTGTGGGAATGGTTAGGGGGTCAGGCTTCCATTTTTTAACAAAAAAAAAAAAAATTAAAAAAATATAGAAACACATAACTGATGGAAAAATTTAGGTGGGCAATTTTATTTGACTGTGTGGGCAATTGCCCCAAAAAAAAAAACCCATTAAAATATGCCCTGAAATTCACACTGTAAAGTTTTCCGCCTGTATATACCCACACCAGTGAAAAGTTCTGAATCTCCGTAAAACAGGTCGGATCTGCTCTTACCTGTTTGCAGAATCTCAGAAATCCAATGGTGTAGGTCTTGCCTCCCAGACAGCAGGTCCCATACAACCAGCTGGACCTGCAAAATATCCAACAGTCTAAGAAATGGATTCAATATTCTCGTCACATTACACTTTTTGCAATCAAAAACCACAGTTGTTGAACATTCATTAATCTTTCAAAAAATTAGTTTTTTCTCATTTGAAATGTCGATTCAGATATTTTACTCAATTCAAATAACATTTGAAAAGAACGCTGGTTCCCAGCGTTCTTTTCAAATTCAAAGCGTTCTTTGAAAGTTATTGTAATTCATTCAGTTATCATCAGAAATAAAATATCCATCTATGTTACAAGTAGTGATGTGGATCGGGTAAAGACCCAGAGGGTAGGTAAATATTTTTTGGGTATTTACCCGGGTATTTAGCCAAGGCCTGGGTAAATACCCAAAAACTGGGTATTTTACAAAAATTGCAAAAAGTGAATGGGAATTTTTTTTTTTTTTTTTTTAAATCTAAATATGAAATAATTGATAAAATTGATACATACATATGTAGTACACACTTTATAATATTTTTTATTGAAAGACTTGATGAAATTATGAAAGAAACATGTTGTGAAACAAAGAATCTTTCTTTTCACTGTCATAATTGGAGAAGTATAAGCAATTCAATGATGAACTTCAGAATTTCAAAATCACAATCTAGGTTAGTCATATCCAAAATGAAAAAAAAAATAATAAGGAAGCATGAGGCATGTTTGGAAGAATAAACTGAAAAGTTATCAAGACTGCGATGTTATTTATTTACTTTATTGCTGTTTAAGTGATAACATGGTAAATATAGAAACAGTATTCACATTAATAAGCCAAAAAAAAAAAAAAAAAAATGAAAATATTGTTTTCTGTTGCCTTGCTCATTTGCATTTGCTCTCCGGTACTTCATGCAATGCAATGAAACTTCATGATGATTTATTCAAACTATTATTAATAGACGCAATTAGTGATGTAGGGTGGGAAGGTAAATATTTTTTTGGTATTCATCTGAAGGCAGGGTAAATCCCCTAGTAATTGCGCATTTTGCAAAAAAAAAGTTTGGGTGGTATCAAAAGGTGATGATTTTCTTTCTAAAACATAAACTGTAAAATGAAGATAAAAAATATAAAAATTTATGGATTAAAATTTTTTTAATTAAAGGTTTAGTGAAATCTTATCAAAAAAACTGTCAGAATTTAGAATGAACTATTCTAAAACTTAAATGGAATGTTTGCTTTTTTTGTAACAAGTTAAGCTTTTTACTTTTTGTAGAATGGCTCTTTATATCTGAAATTTGGCTATCAACATTGAGTAGGCATATCCAATACAATTAATGTGAATATCATATTAGATTGCCAAGTTTTTTCACACAATAATTCTTTAATTATGTGATCAAAATACAATTTTTGCGCAAAAATTTATTGTTTTGTATATGGTTGGTTATATATACATAGTGGAATACATACAGAAAAGTATTTTAGTTGAATATACATTTTTGAAATAAATGCCCAGGTAAATACCCATTTTGGGTATTTACCCAGGTATATACCCTGGGTATTTACCCCTAAAAATAAATACCCGGGTATTTTACATCACTAGTTACAAGAAATGTGTAAAATTGCAATATTTATTGAAAGATTCAACTTAAAAAATACGAATGGTATATATATTACCGTGAAAGACAGAAATCGGGGAATGTTCACCCTAACTAGTGATTTGCAAGAAATATTGAACCAAACTCTGATGTCCCCGTATGTGAATATCTTTATTCATTGTCGACATTCGAGAGATTTCGGACTTTCACGGTAAACACATACACGTAAAAATTAAAAATATTAACAAGCAGTCAAAAAAAGTTTTTAGGGGCAGTTTCAAGAACTCAAGTCAAAATGGATATTTCGCCTGTCTATACGTTCTTAGGAGCAAAATGGAAATGAAGGCCAAATTTTGATTGAAATTTTTTTTGCGAATAAAGTTCTTCCTCTCTTATAAAAGAAAGTAATTACTAAAATAAGCACATGATAAAAAAATAAGCACATAAAAACTATTCATCATTGGATGTTACCTGATGGGCTTCCCCCTGATCTCGGACATTATATTTCCCTCTCCGCCCAGATATTCGTAGCACAGGCTCAGGAAGCTGTAGATCACGAAAGCTGAAAGAAAAAGATGCTCGTTTAAAGACATTCATCCTGGTACTCTAAATTCCCCCCCCCCCCAACAGCTAGCAGACAAAATTGCCGCATTTAAGGACTTTCGCTTCCATTTGAAGATCTCAAACTGTATCGGGATAGTCGCATGCTATCCCATTAGACACTTGCAAAACAGCACCAAATATCCAGGGTTCAAAATATCATAATATTTTCAAAAATATCCGATATTTTGACATATCGGATATTTTGATCCGATATTTTCAATCAGCACAAACTAGTCTTCAAAATAGTAAATGCATTCCCAAATCACTCTTTATTTTCTTATACTATAATTACAATATATAGACTTTTAATTAAGGTTTCTTTCATTATTTATATCTAATATTTCATCTCACATTTTTATCCATTTTAATGGAGTTCATTTAGCATTAGCTGTTATACTCATTTTTCTTCTGTTCGCTACTTTTAGTAAAAAGACTCAGAAATAAAAAAATATGCATTAGTCCTTGCAGACTTTTTTTTTCTGAGCAATGTTTAATATTTGATTAGGCACTTTTAATATGATTCAAAATTGTTGCATTTCAAAATATGCATTAGTCCTGCAGACTTTTTTTTTTCTGAGCAATGTTTAATATTTGATCAGGCACTTTTAATATGATTCAAAATTGTTGCATTTCAAAATATGCATTAGTCCTGCAGACTTTTTTTTTTCTGAGCAATGTTTAATATTTGATCAGGCACTTTTAATATGATTCAAAATTGTTGCATTTCAAAATATGCATTAGTCCTGCAGACTTTTTTTTTTCTGAGCAATGTTTAATATTTGATCAGGCACTTTTAATATGATTCAAAATTGTTGCATTTCAAAATATGCATTAGTCCTGCAGACTTTTTTTTTTCTGAGCAATGTTTAATATTTGATCAGGCACTTTTAATATGATTCAAAATTGTTGCATTTCAAAATATGCATTAGTCCTGCAGACTTTTTTTTTTCTGAGCAATGTTTAATATTTGATCAGGCACTTTTAATATGATTCAAAATTGTTGCATTTCAAAATATGCATTAGTCCTGCAGACTTTTTTTTTTCTGAGCAATGTTTAATATTTGATCAGGCACTTTTAATATGATTCAAAATTGTTGCATTTCAAAATATGCATTAGTCCTGCAGACTTTTTTTTTCTGAGCAATGTTTAATATTTGATTAGGCACTTTTAATATGATTCAAAATTGTTGCATTTCAAAATATGCATTAGTCCTGCAGACTTTTTTTTTTCTGAGCAGTGTTTAATATTTGATTAGGCACTTTTAATATGATTCAAAATTGTTGCATTTCAAAATATGCATTAGTCCTGCAGACTTTTTTTTCTGAGCAATGTTTAATATTTGATTAGGCACTTTTAATATGATTCAAAATTGTTGCATTTCAAAATATGCATTAGTCCTGCAGACTTTTTTTTTTCTGAGCAATGTTTAATATTTGATCAGGCACTTTTAATATGATTCAAAATTGTTGCATTTCAAAATATGCATTAGTCCTGCAGACTTTTTTTTTTCTGAGCAATGTTTAATATTTGATCAGGCACTTTTAATATGATTCAAAATTGTTGCATTTCAAAATATGCATTAGTCCTGCAGACTTTTTTTTTTCTGAGCAATGTTTAATATTTGATCAGGCACTTTTAATATGATTCAAAATTGTTGCATTTCAAAATATGCATTAGTCCTGCAGACTTTTTTTTTCTGAGCAATGTTTAATATTTGATCAGGCACTTTTAATATGATTCAAAATTGTTGCATTTCAAAATATGCATTAGTCCTGCAGACTTTTTTTTTCTGAGCAATGTTTAATATTTGATTAGGCACTTTTAATATGATTCAAAATTGTTGCATTTCAAAATATGCATTAGTCCTGCAGACTTTTTTTTTTCTGAGCAATGTTTAATATTTGATTAGGCACTTTTAATATGATTCAAAATTGTTGCATTTCAAAATATGCATTAGTCCTGCAGACTTTTTTTTTCTGAGCAATGTTTAATATTTGATTAGGCACTTTTAATATGATTCAAAATTGTTGCATTTCAAAATATGCATTAGTCCTGCAGACTTTTTTTTTGAGCAATGATTAATATTTGATTAGGCACTTTTAATATGATTCAAAATTGTTGCATTACTAATCATTTTATGAAGATAAAATACAAGTAAAAAAGGAACATTATAGTACTTTGTTACATTAAAGATGTATTAATGCATCATAAAAATATATTGCATACCTTTTGGTTATTTTTAATATTAAATGAACAATATTACTATGATTAATATACTTTTTATATTGAAAGTACAGTAGTTAAGAAAAGAAATATCGAAAATATCAAAATATATTTTCAAAATAAATATTGGATATATATCGTGATATATATCGACTGATATAAATCGACAAACCCTGCAAATATCATCACCAAAAACGTTGCCAACTCGGTGCTATCTCTTCAATTTCACGCCAAGACTTCAAGGTTGAAAATGCCCACAAAGTTTCTTTAATCGTTCACGGGTAAGGGCATCGTAATTTTGAATGAAAACTAACAGAATCAACACATAATTCAGAAAGAAAAAAAATTAATAAATAAAAAAAGTAACAATAAGTTTCTCAACAAAAAAATTATAATAAAAGCATATTTTAGAATAGTTTTGAAAATTTTGGGAAGAGGTTTCTAATTCCAGAAACCCACCTCTTAAGGGGGGGAGGGGAACCAGTTTAGGAGGCATAAATTTTAGTGTTTTTCGCGCATTTTCTCTACAGAGAAGAAATAATCAGAATTTGTTCTAACTTGAGGGAAATTTTATTCACACTTTGAAGCACACTTTGTCATTTTTTCAAATCATTTCTGCCGGAAATAGAAGAGTTAGAAGTTGAAGTCACCATCAGAGCTTGTTGCTGGTGTGCATTCCTCAAAGTCACAATTTTTATCTGTAATCATTACAATTTTTTTTTAAATCGCTAACAACATATTTCCTCAGAATAAGAACTTAATTCTGGTTAAAAATATTAAACATTTCATACTTTTGAGGAGTTTGATCACAAAATTCATGTTTTTTCAACCATTTTTGTTCACCTTTCTCATTTTAAAAAATATTTTCAATAATAATATCATCCCACAATTAGTTCATATAGGGTGTCATTGAATAAAGAATATTCACACAAAATTTCAGAACCATTAGCCAATAATGTTTTGAGCTAGAATGCACACCCGTCGAAAAAAAGTCATTTCAAGAAAAAAGCTGCTCTGAACATTTTCCAATCTTCAGTTTTTTAGGTGCTCATAGCAACAAAACTAAATGGAATTTTGAATTGAATTTTTGGCAACATATTCTTGAAAAATTCTACTAACATTTTATGACATAAAAGAAAAATGGATTTTTTGACCCGCCTAAACTGGCTTAACTCTTAGCTGGTTTAACTCTTAACTGGTTTAACTCTAAACTGGTTTAAGTCTAAACTGGTTTAAGTCTAAACTGGTTTAAGTCTAAACTGGTTTAAGTCTAAACTGGTTTAAGTCTAAACTGGTTTAAGTCTAAACTGGTTTAACTCTAAACTGGTTTAACTCTAAACTGGTTTAACTCTACACTGGTTTAACTCTACACTGGTTTAACTCTACACTGGTTTAACTCTAAACTGCATCCATACATGCAATAATTTCTCATTTAATTAGCCGGGGTTAAAGAGAAGGGACTTTTTTGCGGGGTGACCTTATATTTGTTAGAAATAAAATTGCAACAAGTGTCTCCACACTTACTATGCTCAGAGATAGAACTTCATATTAGTCGACCGAGATACTCCTTTGGGTTAATGATCCGAGTGAATGGTGAATCGGACGAGCGACGTCCCAGACTCTCGCCATTGGCCTAGAAGGGAGGAGTCTGCCACTCGGTGCATTCTCATTGGCTGGCATGGAGGACATAATATTTAACCAGGGCTTGTATTAAATTTCAGGAATAAAATGAAGGGGTTTTGGAAGAGTTATAAAAGACCTAAATGAGATTTTGAAATAGTACTTTTAGGCTGTCCTTAAATTTGAAGCTTTTTTCCTATATATTCGACCCCATTCCCTTTTGTCACAAAGTGTCACACTTCACCTTACTCCTTCTCTTGTCACATGTCATATTTTTCAGAAACATATTGTTGTAACAACTGTGTGATGTCACTTTTTGTCACCCTTTCTCTTCCCCCATGTCAATTTTTTGAACCTGTCTGTCATTCCTTCTTTTTACCATGTTCTCTAACTGGGTGCTGTGGCACCTTAAGGTGCCACACTTTAGGAAGAAGTGAGGGGTGCCACAAAGTGTCCATGATATCAGTTCATATGCTAGGTGGGTTTACCAAATAATTAGACCAATTAAGTAATTCACATGTTTTTGATACAGCACACTAAAAACTAGCTAGCTTGCGACTTCATCGCCATCTGAAAGTCTAATTGATGATAAAGCATAATCATTAAGCATTTTTTTTTTCACCAGGAAAAAGTGAAGCAAACGTTATTACAGAAAAGTGATACAAAAACTACCTGGTCTTATTTTGCTGAAATTTTGCTTCTACATGGTTCACTGTTAAGGTTATATGAAGTATTTTAAATGACTGTCATAGAGGAAGATTATGTAGCCTTGAACTAAAAAAGGAGTTTTGAAGGAGCTAAAACCAAATCGAAGGAGTTTAAAGGGCCCTTCAAAAAATTTCCCAAATGAAGGAGTTTTGAAGGAGCGTACGAACCCTGTTAACAGAGAACTTTGTAGATGGATTCGTACGGCAATGTCCCTTCGGAAAGAGCATAGTTTAGGTTGAGCTCCCGTATTGCTCGGCTGACTGCCGATGATGGCTAGCTGATCGTAGTCATGGATTAGCGATATTAATAACAAACATGCTAGTCATATTTAATAGTTTTATACCTCTGGCTTCAGTTCAATGACTTTATACGATTATAGTCGCCTTTTCAAACGTTAATTAATGTTAGTTACATTTTAAAGATGTCTCTTCATCATTTTTTCATGGAAAGCTATTGATTCTTTATCCGCGAAATCTGCAAGACTTATTAGATTTAATATACGATGTCATTCTTTGGTGGCTTCAATATTGCGGTCTGACTGTACAGGGTTCATACACAACATTGAAAATTAAAAGGAGTTTTTAAGGAGTTCATTTTACTTTTTAACAAGCCAACAAGATGTTATACTATTAATAATTATGGACATAGTCGTCAGAAATTTGGAAACATTTTCGAGAGCAGGAAAGAAAATAGTCTAATGAGAGTTTATAAAGCATAGTATCGGATTGGCAACAGCAGAAAATCTTCAAGGTCATGTAGAATTAAAAAAAAAGGAGTTTGTAAGGCGATAAAAGCAAAATTCAGGAGTTCTAAGGGCCCTTATTTTCTTTTCTTAAAAGCAGGAGTTTATAAAGAGTAGTATCGGATTGGAGACAGCAGAAAGTCTTCAAGGTCATGTAGAATAAAAAAAATAAGGAGTTTGTAAGGAGGTAATACAGCAAAATTCAGGAGTTTTAAGGGCCCTTATTGTTAAAATATCATTTTAGTATGACTCAGTATACGAACTACTCAACTCATGTGACTTCTGTTGTTTACATTTTTTTCTCTCCCTGTAGTTCTACTTCACTTTTGTGTGTTACTATGTCGCAATAAATGTTGTGTGTTCACTAACGGTGCATATTATTGTTTCCACTGTGAATATATCACTTTGCTAATACTCATTTTCTTCTCTCAAAAAGCGGGAGTTTATAAGGAGTTTGTAAGGAGTAGTATCGGATTGGCGACAGCAGAAAATCTTCAAAGTCATGCAGAATAAAAAAATAAGGAGTTTGTAGGGAGGTAATAGAGCAAAATCAGTTTCAAGGGCCCTTATTTTTTTTTCTCAAAAAGCAGGAGTTGGTAAGGAGTGTACGAACCCTGCTGCAGTCACGACGACACTTTCAGGGGGGAAAAGAAAAAGAGAAAATTTGGTTACCTTCGTACCAGTCCCGTATGCTGTCGAAGTAGATGTAGTAGTTGTCCCTGAAGAACATGAGGCTGAGCCAGGAGTCGAAAGCGTAGATGGGGACGATGAAGAGGATGCGGATGATCCAGCGCTGCTCTGAGGGGCTCGTATAGAAGCGCAGGTGGCCATAGATCTGAGAGGGAGAGAAAGTCCCGCATCAGACTCAGATAAAATGAAAAGCTTCCTGCGAACACAAATCCTAACTGGGAAATTTTCTGCAAATAATTATTCTGCCTAACTCACCCTTGAATAAAGAATTAAATTTATATTCAAACATGAAAAAGGCCAAAAAAAGTGCTTAAAAACGATCATTTAATTTTTTTTACAATAACATATAGTTTGTGCTTAATTTTCACCAACTGAAGAAAATTGCCAAAACCATTGTTTTTCTCACACGTGTGCTTTAAAAGGCTTTTGGAGAAAGGCTTCAACAGAAATAAACTGGGATTTTTTTTAAAAACGCCCTTGAAAATTCTTTTATTGTTAGTTTTATTTATTTTTTTTTTTTTAAATTAAAGTTGGCAGTTTGACAAAAAATTTCTGCAGAGCCAAAAACTTTCTGTGAACGCTGTTTGCCCGTTCGTCCATATTATGCAAGACTGTCCTACATACGCTCAGATTCACTGCTATGAGCATAGTCTGAAAATATCATCATACTTTGATATATATCCGATATTTTCAATCAGCGCAAAATAATGCCTTGAAAATAGTAAATGCATCCTCAAATCACTCTTTATTTTCTAAAATTGTTATTGCAATATTTAGGCTTAAAATTAAGATTTCTTTCTCACTATTTGTATCTAATATTTCAGATTACATTTTTGTCAATTTTAACGGAGTTCATTTAGCATTAGCTGTTTGACTCATTTTTCTTCTGTTAGCTACTTTTACACAGTTATATGATACAGAAATTTTAAAAAAATGTATTAGTCGGTGCACAGTCATTTAGACTTTTTTTTTTGACCAACATTTAATATTTAATTAGGCACTTTTAATATGAAATAACATTGTTACATTACTAACAATTTTATGACTATAAATGAAAAAGGGATGTTATATTACTTTGTTACATTAATGATGAATTAATACACATTAGGGGTGCGACATCGATGTCGATGTTTTGGAAACATCAATGTTTTTGTTAAAACATTGATGTTTTTAACATCAATGTTTTTCTTTCGATGTTTTTGGACCATCAATGTTTTGGTTTCGATGTTGATGTTTTTGCATTTTAATTGAAAATTATCATAAACGCGTGTTATCGTAGTGATATATATCACGATATATATCCATTATTTATTTTGAAAATACAGTAGAAGACTGTTATAACGCACACCTCGGGACCAGAGCTTTTGCGCTATACAGGTTTTTGCGTTACATAGATCATTTCACAAATTTTAAAACTAATATTCAGAATGTATCTATATATTAGCACTTCAGAATGAGATTTATCTGCAATGAGTATCAAAGCACCAGTATTACAATGAGTTATTCACAAATAAATATGTTTCACAATCAAAATCCTGCACTTGTGCTAGCTTCATGGTTTGCATAACGGCTGCATTTTCAAGAGCCATCTGGTATTTTCTGCTTACTATGAGTCCTCATTTTCAATTTAAAAGCTTTGAAATCAGATGGAAAGATGAAGAACTTTCAAAATTTAATTTGCCTAACCATTTTTATGTTTGCAAAGCAAAACAGAAGAATTTTTTAAACTTAAAAACCTATTGTTTACTTCCAAAAAGTAATGCAGTTTATAGAGAATTACATTATACAGGTCGGCGTTATAACGGTCTTCTACTGTATATTAATACATTAGCACTTCAGAATGAGTTCTATCTGCAATGAGTATTAAAGCACCGATATTAGAATTAGTCGTTCACAAATAAATATGTTTCACAATCAAAAGAAAGTGCATTATCCTGCACTTCTGCTAGCTTCATGGTTTGCATAACAGCTGCCTTTTCAAGAGCCATCTGGTATTTTCTGTTTACTGTAAGTACTAATTTTCTCTTAAAATCTTTGAATTAAGATGGAAAGATGAGAAACTATTTCAAAATTTGATTTTCCTTACAATTTTAGTGCTTGCAAAGCAAAACAGGAGGATTTTTTAAACTTCAAAACCTATTGTTTACTTTTGAAAATTGCATTATACAGGTCGGCGTTATAACGGTCTTCTACTGTATCATGATATTTTGACATACAGTCAAAACTCCATATATATCGAACTTCCCCATATCGAAATTTTCTATATATCGCAATCCCAGTAAATTTCTATGTTCATTACATAAAAAAATTGTTTCTATATATCAAAAAACTCTCTATATATTGATTTTTTTTCGAGACATTCGTAGGTTTTTCTTTCACTTTAGACTGTTCATCTCATGAAAAATAAAAGTAAGGTGAGAAAATTATGTTCACTAAAGGTTAATATGAAACTCATAAGGAATCTGGGGTTGAGGGTGTGTAGATAGGTCTTTGTTTCATTCTAAAATCCTTAAATTCCATCAAGCTCATTTCAAATATCTTAGTTGCAACCAGTAGCACTGTAAAATCAGTTTCCAAGTTATCCCTACTGCCTGTTGATCATCATTCCTAGTCGTTTTAGCTTAAGTGAAAATAATTCAAGTTAAGCAGATTGATTTTTTTCCTTTTCTCTCGATTACATTGTCAAAACGAAAATCCCCTCATGTTGCGGATCAAGTTGAATTGCCGAAGAATGAAGATGTATGAAGGCGCAAAAATGTAATTTCTGTTATTTTTTTAATTATTAACTTTCATTTAATGATTGTATGAGCTAGAAATTAGGTTTCATACACAAAAATTAGCCTTAATTTTAATATTTTAGGAGATTTTTAAGATAAAATAAGATTGTTTCCACATATCGAAATTTCTATATATCGAATTATTTTCCGGCAATTTGCTACTTTGATATATATGGAGGTCGGACTGTATATCTGATATTTTCAATCAGCACAAAATAAAGCCTTCAAAGTAGTAAATGCATTCTCAAATCACTCTTTATTTTCATACATAGTTATTACACTATGTAGACTTAAAATTAAGGCTTCTTTCATTATTTATCTCTAATATTTCATTTTTATCCATTTTAATATAAGCTGATACAGTCGAGTCCTGACTTATGCGTTCCAAGACTCCTCGCGCAAGTTGAAATTTCGCGATGTAGAAAAGGGTATGTGTACAAATTTTTTTAAACCATACCAAATTCTTTCAAACACTTATAAACAGCCCTCAAAATACTTTAAAGCATTCCTCAACTATACATTAAAGTTATTAATAATTGAGAACTTTAATTTTACTGTACTTAAAAAAATAAAAAGCTGCTTCATTCAACATAAAAAAAATGTTAAGATGCACAAAATAAATGATCAATGGCAGGGAAAGGCATAAAATAAAACTACATGGTACGTACATCACTTATACATATTGTCGTGCTACCATCGACGTACTTTTTAGTTATTCAAGCATATTTTAAGCGGCTTTTTTTTTGGGGGGGGGGGCAGAAACTTTCTTTTTCTTTCCATCTTTACAAACTTTAGATGAAACAGTCCAATAAGGTGCCATTTTATTTCATCAACTTTAATAATTGGAAAGAAAAAAGAAAGAAAGACGCCGAGCGGTTACTTGATGCACTAACAAAGCGATGTGTGGACTAGTATGGTGAAGGGAACTTCCGCTATCAATAACGCTATAGGGATAAAATATATTCACGAAATCAATATTTAGGTTAGGACCCGATACTTCCTTCCAAAAAAAATTCGTATTGCGGACGAGGAATTCACGTTAGCCCTAAAATTCGTTACTTGGGAAAAATTCGCCTTATAGCCAGTTCACGTAAGTCGAATCGTGTTGTAGCGGGAGTCGACTGTACCTCTAATTTAACTTAAAAAAAGGTTCCAAAAATGATCGTTTTCATGCACGGAAATATACGTTATTTTGATTTGAGATTTGCTCTTCTATAAACAATTTGTGAAAGATCTGTTTTTGTTTATCAGAATTTTGTGAAGGATCTGTTTTGGCTGATCGGGATTTTGTGAAAGGTCCATTTTGGTTGATCGGATTTTTGTGAAGGGTCCGTTTTGGCTGATCGGGATTTCATGAAAAGTCCATTTTGGCTGATCGGGATTTTGTGAAAGGTCCGTTTTGGTTGATAGGAATTTTGTGAAGGGTCCGTTAACGAACCCAAATTTCCTCTGGCCAGACCCCCTGGCAACAGTCATTTTATTAGACCCCAATGAAGATCAATGACCCTCCTAAAGCTATCTACCCCTCTGCTGACTACAGCCTCTTGTGGTAAGCTGTTACATGTGCCCACAACCCAACAAAAGTAGGAAATTTTGAACATTTGGGGTAAAGGGGGAAAATTGGAAGTAGGGAGGTGAAAGCATAACGAATACCACTGGATTTTCAGTGAATAACCAAAACACAATCACCCTTAGCAGACATAAAGAAAATGTGATGCACTTATAAATTCATCTTCATAAAATTATATAATTCAACTTTTAAAATACCAACTTTAAGTTAAAATGTTATGAGCTCAATTGTTTAAATTTAAATTTTTTTCAAAAAATCTGTAATGACCGAAAATTAGCTAATGATGGTTAAAATCAAAATGGCAAAATTAAATAAGCATATAATGTAAACAAAAGTAATTAATTATTTAGTTATTAAAAAAATAATATAAAATAAGCTAATCTGAAGTAGCATGTGTCAAAATAATTTCTAATTGCCAGAAATATATAAATATTTACAAGATGAAAATGGATTGAAACCTCAAACAAGGAAAGCAAATTTTTGCAAATTAAGTTCAATGTTGGTATGTTTCCCATAAAATAAATTTATTAATTACTAAAATAAAACTTAAAATAAGTTAATTTAAGGTAGCATATATGAAAATAATATCTGGTTAGCCAAAATATTTAAATATTTGCAAGATGCAAAAAGATTGAAATTTCAAAAACAAGAGCGATTTTTCATTAAATGCAGGTAAGTTCAGTGTTGTCATGGTTCTTAAAATAATTCCTTTTTAAATATCAAAATTCAACAAGAAATAAACTAATCTGAGTTACCATACGTCAAATAGCTTGCAAAAAATCAGATTTGCATTTTATTTTATGAGTAAATTTTGTTTTAACAGAGCAACAAATTTTACATTTTTTAATGCTGCTTTTTGTGAAACATCCAATTTTTTAATATTGTTTTCGTGACAGTCCCGATTTTCAAAATCAGATTTGTAAAGCTGCTGATTTTATTATTTTCTTTTTTGAAAGTAGTAATTTTAAAATGCAACTAACTCCGTCACCCGGCTTTGCACGGTACAACACCTTGAAAATAAAAGTTAAGTCAAGTGACATGCATTCAACAATCAGGCTTGACCAAAAAAAAGAAAAATCAGTACATTTTTGCATTGATTACAGAAAAATAACCAAAAAGTAAACATTTTAAATCTCCCGATGACAGGAAAAGCCAGAATTTTTATTTGTTCATATTCGATGAAAAAAAAATGGCAACAGATCTTTCTTCTCAATGATTTTCTTCACGCTTCAAATTTTAACAAAAGCATTGTTATGGAAAGTCGAGAAGAGGCACTAAATAATAATTTGAATGGAGGAAAGCCTTTGAAAAATAAGGATTTTATGTCAAAATTTAAGATCCATAATGGATAGTTTTTAATGGATGTCTCCGCTCATTCATATGGAGGATTATGTTAAGTAGCCAAACATAAAGACGGGGAAAATACGAATCCATCGATACCTGGTTCGATGGTCAGTTCACTGGCGTTCAGGAGAAGTAGCTGGAACATAGAGGAATACATAGATACATACATTCAGTTTTTAATAATATAACATTTTTGTGAAAGTGCCGTAAAACCATAGACTAATAATAAGAGTAGACCGAGCTTTCCCAGACTTGCTGATGAAAAAATTGGTTCGTGGATACATCATGTGACTGGTGGGAGGCTTGGCGAACACTTTGGCAGCACGGTTGCTAGATGGCAGGAAAATCTATAGTTTGGCGCTCGACATGTATTTTAAGACGTAATGCGTTTTTATTATATATTTTTTTTTCCCGGTTGCAGAGATTGAATTGTTTTTCTTTTAGTTATGCATTATTTTGACGTTAGTAATTAGTTTTTGGTCACAGTTTTCGGTCACTTTTATTTCATTCGGAACTACTATATCAGCGTTGGCGTGTACGTAATGACGTAAACGTTTTGCTGTGAACGCAAAAATGTACTAATCGGTATCTGAAATTGAAATTGTAGGTAAAAATCTTACCGTTTGCCGATTCTTTTCGGGCGCTGGCATCTTTAATTGCTTAGAGAATTATTGAAATTGACTAAAGAAAATGCACAGTACTATCTAAACGAAAAACTCACTATATTAACAAAGTATTTACAACTTAGAATAACAAATTTACAAATCGGACTAAGTAAAAGATCATTCTTCTGTGTTCCATCAATGCTATTTATTTTATTTCTCGTGGACGTTGATCGTCTGCTACGATCAACGCCCGCTGTTGCTGGGATATCCACCAGTCACATGGTTTGGTTTATGAGCAGCAACAGGGTTGCCATAGCTCGGTCTCAGGGTTGGCAAGTTTTTGCCGGGGGCGGAAAAAACCATGGTTTTTACCGCCCGGCAAAAATAGGTTTTTGCCAAAGTGGCAAAAATAGATTTTGTGTTAACAACTTATGGACAGTTTTTTTCCTTTTATATAAAAGTAAAAGCATGAAAAGATTTTGATAAAAGGCTTTGCCATTTTCTGTAGAGTGAGCTAGTATCACTAAAAAGTAGAGTGAATATAGAATGCAGATATTGATCAGCTTCTTTTTCTTCTTTTTAAATTCTTCGCTTGGCTATCCATTTTCCCAGTAAGTGAGAAAAAATGCATTATTTCTTTCGTGAGGAAAAGTTAATATTTTTCTATATTCAAGTAATTATTCTGTTATTAATTAAATACCTTAAAAATTTTAGTGGGATCAAAAAAAAAAAAAGCTGATTAATTAAATATATATATATATATATATATATATATAATTAGAATTCAATTTTTTTATTAATTTACTAAGCTTAAGTAAACATTCTGTGTTTACTTAAGCTTTTAGCATGGAAGGAATTGGCTCATTCTGAAAAAATTGTTTTAGCAAACATTTAAAATCTTAAGTTTTGCAATCCCAACATTTGTTTTTAATTTATTTTTCACCTTATAAATAAGAAGTAACATGGAGAGACATAACTAAAATATTAAAGTGCATTATTTATATTATAGTGTCACTATTTCTTGATTAACACTATAATGCTACTTTATTTGCAATTAGGTTTTTTTCCATTTTTTCCATTTTTGCCCATTTTTGCCATGATTTTTTCCACTGTTTTGGCAAAAATACCGGCAAAAAACCCAACCCTGCTCGGTCTACTCTTATTATTAGTCTATGCTAAAAACGGTAGCAAAATCGGCCAGCTTCGGGCCCTGGGAAGTCTGACCTGGTGGCAGGTGAGGATGAGAGCGAACCAGACGAAGAATCCCGAGATGGCCTGGGCCCCGGCAGTCTGGAGGAAGGTCGGGGGGGACGTCCAAGGTCGTCCCGTTGGATGTCCCGTTGGAGTCGTTCACCTCTCCCGTCCCGTTGGACATCGACAGGGACTCATTGCTCGAATCTGGAGGGACGAATAACTCGAGTGACTCAGATAAAAATTAGTAACAACATGACACAATCATAATATTGTTTCACACTACAATATATCTATAACATTAAATCAAGGTTGGCATGATTTAAATCAATCGATTTAACCCTTTCAGACGTGGCATCCAGTATACCGGACATGAACTTTAAGTTTTATTAAGCCCCCACCCCCTCGTCTTGAATCAAAATGAAATTCAGATTAGTGTGGATGAAAATAGAGTCAAGGTTTAGAGTTTGTTAAAGAAATATGTCCAAGCCTTGTCAGCATTGTTGCCAATTTCCAAACATGAAATGGCCCATTTCAAAAATCGGTATTGATCAATAAACAACCAATTATGATTGGAGGGTTTATTTTATGTAATGGGAAGTAGAGAGAGGGCCAAAAATCCAGTTTATACGCCAAATAACAGCCGTTGCTTTATCTGCTGGAATAGAAAGACAGTTTTTGTCTTTTGGTTTTGTTCATTCTAGCCTTTGTAAGGATTTAGGAGTGGACAACACATCAAAACTAACCATTTTATACAAACAATCAAATCCTCAGAATTCATTTTCTTAAAAAGATGCTGTATCAATTGTAATGTTTCCTTTTAATAAAGAGTTCACATAAAATATTCAATTTATTCTTTAAAATTTCTTTTTACTTAGTTTCAAATATTCAATAACAAAAAAGAAAAAATATATAGAATGCCTTTAGGTTAATATATAGAAATAAATATTTCAATCGAATATTTTGTGCAGATTTTATCTATCTGAGCAGAATATTCCATACACCAAAAAGTTTATTTCTTATAACAAACTGTTCCATACATTTTCCAAAAAGTATGTAAACACAATAGAAAAAAAATCAAATAAATCGGATTCAAATTTTAAAAAAAATCGGATTTTTTAAATTTTTTTCCAACCCTGCACAAAACAGTTATAGAACAATGAAATAAAATAAATGGGTGTTACCTACTTTAGGCACTTTTAGGAGACCCCCTTTCTAGCACAAGTCATAAAAATTTTTGAGATGCAAGAGTCCCTATTATAACTAGTGATGTTCCGGATATCCGTATCAGTATCCGCGGAAAAATAAAGATCTGTATCCGTATCCGCTACTTTTTTGACGGATCTTAAACGGATCTTTTCTATTCTAAAAATTCTTAAATATTTGAATAAAAGACTTATATTCTGTTTAAATTAGGAAAATGATACCTTATAATTCCGTTTAAATTAAAAGGTATCATTTCAGAAGCCAATTTGTACCCCCCGTTGCAAAACAAAATGGGTAATAAGTTTTAAAAGTGTATCTGTATGTCTATTTGTGGCATCGTAGCTCCTAAACAGATGAACCGATTTTGATAGTTCTTTTTTCGTTCAAAAGGTGACTTGATCGAAAGTATTCTTAGCTTTGCTTCGTTTTTGCAGAACGTTAATTACCGGAAATATTAAGGAAAACAGACTTAACGTTTTTGAGAATTATGGTAGTAAAAACTTACTCGTACGTTAAAAATATTGGCCCCAAATTGAAAGAACTAAGTTTTCTGTGTTTGATATTTGTTTGGAACTTCCAAGTTACAAACAGCTATTTATAGCTTTTACTGTTACAGTTTGGAACAGTAAAAGCTATAATCTTGTCAAGGAAATTTTAAATGCAATTTAAAGCCTTTATACGCGTGATCGGTCAGCTATTTCATAGTCGGATAAGGAGAAAAAGCTCAATGATTTAAAATTTCTATCCGCTGTCAGTTCATATTTGTTAACAATGTGTGTTCTGACCCACGAAATCCATCTCAATATCAGGTCTGCCCTGAGACACTTTTTTTTAAAAAAATTTTAGTTTAATATTTGTTTCTGTTATTCTTCATTTGAGACTAAATTCTCTATTTACTGTTTGTAAAGGTGTTCCCAGCTCTGTATTTCGTCGGTCGGAGAAAGTTCGGTGGAATTCACATTCTATTTAAGCATTAATGCAGCGCTGACTCGTTCCTTCCAACTCTTCCTCAATTTTAATGGAGATTTCTTTAACGACTAAATCAGTCTTGGAACAAATCTGATATACCCCCCTCTTGGCGACTTTTTCCTGTTGGCGCCAAAAAAGCGTCGCAAAGAAAACTATGTATGACGTCATATGTCATACATCGTTCTTAGCGATGCTTTTTTAGCGCCAACAGGAAAAATTCAAATTATGTCATTAATTATTTAATGAAATTAATTTTTTTCTCCGGGATATGAGCCCTCGGTCTCATAGTACTTTCGTAATGAGACCCCTGCCTCGGTCTCATTACGAAAGTACTATGAGACCGAGGGCTCGCCAGTTATCCCTCCGACTGTTAATATACATCACAGTCGGATATAAGTCACAGATCTCCTCCGTTCAGTATACAATAAAGTCACAGATTTTATGTGAAATTAACACCATTTTTGTGCCAACCAGACCAAAATACAAACTACCAGAAACACACTAAAAACACAATAATTCAAAATATGTCCACTTACCTTTTTTACTTTTCTTTTACTTCCTCACGTGAGGCAGTGCACATATGTTCCGCTCTTAGGAATATTTGTTCGGATTTTAATTCAATGTAATTTAATATTTCTTCATTAATATAATTTCGCCAATCGGCTTAAGTTTGTGATGAAAAAAAATATTGACTTTCAATATCAGCAGTTTTGGTCCCAATTAAAATCTCATATGTTATCAAAAAAATCTCCTCTATTTTCAACTTGCTAGAACTAAACCATGACCCACTCCTGATCGTTGCTTCTTTTCCACAAACAACACCCCCAATAACCTTTCTACAAAAAAAAATTAACCCATCTGAACATTTTTTAGTTTTTTTAATTTTCATAACAGAATTACATCTAGAACATAACATTTCATTCTTAAGTAAACCAATTTCCCTTAAAAATTCTAAAAAAACCTCTTTATTTTCAATTAGTTTAAATATAAAAAATCTATTTAGGACTCCGGTACGTCCAAACGTTGGACGACCTGACGAAAAAGAAGATTCATTCAAAAATTTCAATTGATACATTTGGACAACATCACAAACCGAAATCATAATTAAAATAGAAAATTCAACTAAATTAACATTAAAAAACAACAAGAAAAAGAATACTCTAAACTAAAGTTTGAATTGAAACTTTATTTTAGAGTATTCAACTTAAAATCTCCCTAAGAGCGGAACATATGAGCACCTACCTCCTACCACAGAGACACGTGCAAAAAGATAGACTTCGAGAAACTACTTTCCAGCGTTCAAGTTGCAAAACCAGGGTTGCCAAGTTATCGCCTTATTGGCGATTTTCGTATCGAGCGAAAAATTAAAATCTCGCCAAGAGGGGGGCATATCAGAGGAGAGCCTCAGTCTTAATTATATTTTTGCTGTAGATGACATTTTTTGAAGAAGCAGTGTTATTATTCTGATGGGAATACATTCCGTAACAAATTTTACAATTGAATAGTGTAATTGGGTAAAAAAAAAAAAAAAAAAATCCGGAATCCGCAGAACTACTTTTTTGATGATCCGGCACATCACTAATTATAACACATGGTACTTGCACAACAAGGTATAACATTTGTGATTATTTTAAGACGGATTCGACATTACACGTTATAAAACTTGACCACAAAGTTTTGATATATTTAAAAGACAAAATTTCAGTTAAAAAATGTATGATATGAACTCTAAAAAGGATTTTACTTTGCTTTTACTAAACCGATACGAAAAAGGTCGAAAGTTCGGTTTGCCCTTTCTGCAAAATTCCAACTTTTAAATACTTAATTTTTCCCATCAGTGTTCTAAAAACAAAAAGATGAAAATTATTTCGTTTTCAATACAGGTGTCTCTCATGTAACACGGTTACAATAATACACGGTACCATGGGCACCCATATAGGGGGGTAAGTGGGGGCTCAAGCCCCCCCCCCCCACCCTAGAAATTAGAAGTTCCTTGCATTCAGTCCTTTTTTCATTGTAAAAATGTAAAAACATTTCTTCTACAGCCATTAATTAATAAGTCATTAAAAATACTGAAATTAGCTTCCGTGGGGAATATATCCTGCTAACCCCCCCCCCCATAGGGAAATATCCGAGCCCCTTCCCCTTAAAATTTTGCATATGGACACCCATGTATGGTACCAAATTTGGGATTATTATAACACAATTTCGATATCACAGTACGAAACTTGAATTTAATACTTCATGGTTTTAATATAACACGAAAGTTCTCTTTAAAAAAGATGGAATTTAATTTTTGTTTAATATATTCTGTTAATATTTGATAATAACTCTAATAAGATTTTGTTTTATATTTATGAAACTTGGTTTCGATATAACATGGTACCTATTCCTTGATTTACATTATTTCTAAGTCTATAACACGGTTTGATATAACACAAAACATGGTTTCGATACAACAAGGTACATCAAGGGCGGCCATATGCAAAATTTTAAGGGGGGGAGACTCAAAATTTTCCCCCATGGTTTAACAGAATATTTTCCCCATGGAAAGAGTTTTCAGGACATATTAGAGATATTAAAATTTGACATTTTAAATAACTAATTCATTAATGGCTGGAAAAGAAATTTTTATACATTTTTGCAAAGAGAAAAGCACTAAAAGCAAGGAAGCTCTCATTTCAAAGAAGGCGGGGGGGGGGGGGGGGGGCTCCCTTGTTCCCTATATGAGCGCCCTTGCAGTATTGACATGATTTTTACTCAGTGCATAGTTAATGAGTGAAAAATAAAGTTAAAAAGTCATTTTTAAAAAAGCCTCGTCAGGGTGGCGACAGGAACTGGGAAAAAAAGTTCCCTGACTTTTCCCTGATTTCCCTGATTAAGTTCACCAAATTTCCCTGATTTACGTTGCCAATGATAATGGTTTTCTTACTTTGCTCTACTTGAAATCCATTATTTGTATAAAATGCAGTATTTTAAACGTTTTAAGTTGTGTAAAGTTGTTGAACAAAAGATATATTTTAAAAAGATGCTATTTTTTTAATAAAATGGTTTAAAAAAACTTATCAAGTCAATTTTTTTTTGGGGGGGGGAAGCCTTCAAAAGAGTATATTAAATTTTTCTACAATGATAAGATTATAGAAAATTTAAAAAAAAATACTTTACTTCCAGAAACCACTTAACATAAGAATTTTAAGAAATTATTAAAATTACTCTTAAAAACATATGTGCATTTATGATAGAACTAAAAGCAATTGAAATTATTTTTAACTAAGTTTTCAAACAGTATAATAATTGTTGCAAGAATAACAAGTAATAGGGGCATTCCAAAGTATTTTTTACATTTATGTAGAGTCCGTAACGTGACCTTTTTTGCCATAACTTTTTAGTTTACTGTTTGATTAGCATATTATTTTATTTTGATCTTTTCCTACCAACACACCAGCTCAAATTATAATAATTTGCAAATCAAACGGTAAATTAAAAAGTTATGGCAAAAAAAGGTCACGTTACGGACTCTACATAATTTTAAAAATACCTTGGAATGCCCCAATAGTGAAAGAATAGAAGTAATGTCATTATTCTGAGATAACTAATTGACATATTTATGCAAAACAGATGAAACCATTTGACATCCATTCATAGGGAGCTTTTCTTTAATCAAGAACATAGGTTTAATGAATGAATACGGCATTTTAACAATAAAAAAAGTAAAGATATTTACTTAAGTATACAAGTTAACTCTATTTCAAATGATTTCAGTATGTAACAAAAAAAAAATCTTAGATTACTTTTGTAACAAACAATTTTGAAATGCAAGAAAAAAAAAGAAAAAAAAAGCAATTAGGTAATTTCAAAATATGTAAAAGAAGAATACAACTTGGTTATAAAATTAAAGAATCAATTAAGTCTGAAGAAAAGAAAACCTTTATAATCTGCGGCGACAGCAAATAGTATAACAGCAACAAAGTTTTTTTTATTGAAAGTTCAGTTTTAGCAATTAAATTAAAAACGCAAAGAAGTAAAAACTTTTAAGCTTTTATAGTATTAATTCAAATACCAAAGATTTCTTCTTGAAATCGTGATTTCAGTACGCTAATTACTTCGAGACAATGGAATAAAAGCAAAGGAGCTAAGGCATTAATGAAGGCTTCCTCTTTGCCTGTATGGTTGTGTATTTTCTGCAGCATTGAAAGTGTAAAAGGAAATTTCAAGCTAGGTAAAATAAACAACCTAACAGACAAAGAAGCAATCTTAGGAAGTTCATCTTGCGCTTAGTAAGTAAGATTCAATACTTTGACGTTGAGGAAAAAGATGCACAAATATGCGGCAGTGTATGATCGCACCTCATTAATTTTACTTTTTTTTTGAACAGATAATTGGCAGGAAATGCGTAGGGAATTAGGGTACTTAATTTTGTAAAGCAAAAAAAAAAAAAAAAATTTTTCTTCATAAAATCAATTTTCCCTGATTGTAATTTTTCAAAAATTCCCTGATATTTCCCCGACTTTTCCCTGATTAATAAAGTTCCCTGACTTTTCCCTGATCTCCCTGATCTGTCGCCACCCTGCTTGTATAACACAGTTTCAATACTACCGTATTATATGCGAGACACCCCAGATAACATAGGAAGAAAATATTATTAGGATTAAACATAAGCTGAAATTGGCAAACTGAAAATCTAAAAAAAAAAAAGCCAAAACACATTCGAGGCAGTAAGAAGCAAGGGGATGAAAGTACACAATTTCAAGTTTTGATTAAAACGAGTTTAAAGATGAGATCCTAGGTAGGCCTTCATTGAATTTTTTTCTAAATCATGCTGTACAGCAGCAACCACCAGGGCTACCAGTACCATCTCTTGCCCCAAGACAGAGGCAGGGCTGGATTTAGGGGAAGGCAGGCGGGGCTACTGCCCCGTGGCCTCCACAACAAAGGGGCCCCCACATTAAAATTTTCAAAAAATATCCGAACTTTCATGGGTCAGCAAATTTTACGTTTTTTCCCCCTATAAATTATAATAATAATAATGTAAAAAAATAAATAGCAGTAACTTCAGGATGTATTTACTACTAGTGGTACCCGCACGGCTTTGCCCGTAATAGAAAAATCAAAAGGTCTTTTGGTTCGCCTGTATATTTACAAATAACGTATGGTGAATTTTCTCACCAGTTGGCTTGTACCCATGTTACGGTTCCATGTTATGATCATTTCGTATCTCGCCAATTGACATGTGTCCATGTTACGGTTCCACGTTATGATCATTTCGTAATTGACTCGTCCATCTTATGATATTTTTGTTTTTAAAATTGGAATAGAAAAAGGAACCACATCGAATTTTCGAAACATCGCTTCGAGGCGCACACCCCCATGCTACAAACTAACTCTGTGCCACATTTCATGAAAATCGAGCGAACGGTCTAGGCGCCATGCGCTTCACAGAGATCCAGACATCCTCCGGACAGAGAGACTTTCAGCTTTATTATTAGTAAAGATTAAAGTGCTGATCGAAAATATCGGATACATACATATATCAAAATATCGGATATTTTTGAAAATATGATGACTTTTCGATTCCTGTTTGGGGGCCTCCACACTTCCAAATCCGGCCCTGGACAGAGGAGAGGTTCACCAGCCTTGTGTTAACTCTAAATTTTTTTTTTTTCCATTGACATCCCTTTGCCTCATTTTTACTTTGTTCTTCACTTCATTTCGGAAGAATAATAAAAATATGCCTGGGTTTTGGAAACGTAATTTAGTTCCAAAGTATTAAAACTAAACTGGTGTGCATAGAAAGAGAGAGATAGCTTAGGTAATTGAAACTAAGGTTATAAATGCAACATATTTGATTTGAAAAATACATTCTAAAATAGCAAAAACCAATCAATCCAAAATTATCATAAAATCTGAAATGATTTTATAACTACAGTGAAGCACCATTTATACGTTTATTTTTTATATGTTTTTATCAATTATAAGTTTTTTAAATGGGTCCCTGGAGAGTCTAATATACATTAACCTATACCAATTATACGTTTTTTCATAAAGTCCCTTCAAAAACGTATAACCGGTGCTTCACTGTATTCTTATAATTAGGGTTCGCGATTTTTTTTTTTTTAAATCAAAAAAGTTAGATTTTTTTATTTAAATCATTTTCTTTAAATTAAATATATAATTATTTATTACTTTACATTTATAAACATAATATAGTTCATAAAGTAGATAAATCTATTCAGCTTACTTTTCAAACTAACTACCAAACGGCACAACCTTGAGGGTCACCGATTCAAAAAAATCCTAGGGTCACAAAATCCTAGATATAGGTCGATTCTCACTAGGTATGAGCCCAGGTAAAGCGGTTTGACTGCATAGGCCCTAGTTCGGCTGCAACGAACTAGGGCCTATGCCCTAGGGGGTTCAAAGTTGATCATTTGGACCCAGAAATATAATGGAGTTTCCATTAGGATTACATTTTTACCCCTTTTTAGCCTACTTTCCCAGTAAAAATCAGAGAAAGAAGAAAAAAGCATGAAAGAAGGCTTAATACATCTTAAAAATATCCGAAAAACAAAAAAAAGTCAAAAATAAATAAAATAGTTAGATAAATATTGAAAAATTAAAAATTGGAAAGTAGGGTATTGAGATGGGGAAAAATGTCTGTCGGTCTGTCTGTCTGTCTGTCTGTCCCCCCCTAATAACTTTTGAATGAATAGTCCGATTCGAACAAATTTTTTTTTGTTAGAAAGATCTCGGCGAGGACATCTCATTCCCTTAATTCATTTTTTGATTTGAACAATTTTTCGTTCAATTTTGAACAGTTCAAAAAAACTTAACATTAGCGCCTACGGGGAAATTCAAATCAAAAATAAATCTTGAACTTAGAAGCGAAGTGGCTTCAAACAAACTTTGTAGGGAAACACTTTTGATAAAAAACATGTATCGAAAATATCTTTTTGATTTGAACAAGTTTTCGTTCAATTTTGAACAGTTCAAATCTCTTAACATTAGCGCCTAAGGGGAAACTGAAAGTCAATATAGATTCCGAACTAAAAGGCGGATTTACTTCAAACAAACTTTGTTGGAAATAGCTCTTGACGACCTACTCCCGACTCCGACAAATGGAGCACCTGACACAGACTCTGACTCCTGTTCCCGACAATTAATCGGACTCCGACTCCCCGACTTCGACTCTGACTTCGTAGCTTTGGCAAACATTTATACACGGAGGACAAATGACTGACTCCGATTCTTAGATATTCGACTCCGACTCCTTTACCCCAAAATGAGATTGACTCCGACTCCGACTCCGCAGCTATGGTTTTGACTGTGAAATAATTATTGTTGATATGACTTGTTTTTATTTTCACGCTAAAGTTTTAATTTAGGTATTCAGTTTTCGGCGGATAAACTCGAAATCATTTATGCTTCTACATAAAGATATGAGCAGACGATTTTTTTTTTTTTTGACAATGAAAATTATTTTTTTAAGTTGACATTTTATTGTTTTTTTTTTATATTGGTAATTGCATTAATTCATTTAAAAATTATTTTTGGCAACAGGGGAAAAAAGAAACGATTTTTTTTTAAATATGATGTATTTATTTTATTAAGCTTATTAATTTTAATTATTATTTTTTCGTTTCGAAAGCTGTTAAAGAATTTTTTTAATGGAAAAAAGTGTATTAGCTGCTTTGTTTAAAAGGTGCTGTTTTTTTTTTAAAGATAAGTGAGGAATATTTTATTCCTAGAAATCAGTTTAAAATATTTAAAAAATATTTTTGAAACAATTTGCGATTTTAGCTGGTTTTGAGAATATTGTTCAGGTACTAGAAAGTAGTATGGGTATATGGGAAAGTAGGCTCGTTTAGTTCTAGACAGAACTTCTTGTTCTGCCATTGTATTGCAGTATGAGCCAATTGCATGCACTTATCCTTGAATTACGTTGAATACTAATTTTTAACAAGAGGTTCTTAAATTGAAATTGGACACGACTTTTAATTTCAATAACTTGAATGCCAAAATAACATAGTTACAAGGTATTTATAGTTTGCAAATGAAACTATTTTTGTTTTATATTAATTCTTTGCTAGTAAACTGTACTTATCGTTTGCTAATGGAAGCATTTACTTTAACCGAATGTTTATCGTCTGTTACCAAAGATATTCCACAATAATAAGCAAAAATCAGGAGAAGAGAAAAAGTTCTAATTTATTGCACGTGGCACACACGTTGTACTATTGAATATAGTGTCAAAGTCTGAAATTGCAATGGAAACGCCTGTGCATTTCCGATTCAAAATAGCAGCTTAGGCTTCCCAGCATAGCTGCATATGGTTTCCATCATCATGTAAGTTTTAGTGTAAAAGAATATGTTGAGCAATTACTTTCAGTGATGGTGTATGACAAAAACTGGAAATTTTTGTTTGCTTCTATACTGAATTGAACTGTCATTTTGGAGCCAAAGCAATATTGCAAGAAAGAAAATATGTTTCACACACAGAAAGAGGGATCTATGTCGTTTTGCCTGTTGAAGGTAAGATACAGTATAATGCAGTGTAGTTACATTTAGAGCAACACATTCTAAAAATGCAAAATTAATTTATAAAAAATAAACTGATTTTAATTAAGGATTTTGATTAAAAAAATCACTTGATTCAAATCAATGATTTAAAAAAAACCACTTGATTTAAATCAACGAACCCTGGTTATACTAATGAAAAAAAATAAACTGATTGAAATCAATGATTTAAAAAAAAAATCACTTGATTTAAATCAACGAATTCTGGTTATAATATTAAAAAAAAAAAACACTTGATTTAAATCAAGCTGATTTAAATCAACGAACCCTGGTTACACTATTAAAAAAAAACAGACTTCAGGTTTTTTACTTAAAATGCAGATCCAAGGATAATTCTAACTGCAAAAGTAACAGCAGCATACCTTCACTTTACAGCTTCTTTTTAATCGAACCTTGTTCGTTTCTTGAAAAAAAAAAAAAAAAAACTATGTTTTTTTTTAAAAATTCATTTTGTTTACTATGCGGCATATTGCGATTTGTGTGAAAAACTGTACACAGGTTATTTCATAATGCAGCATGTATATCAGGTTTTATGTTCTGAAATAATGCTTGATAAACGAAGCAATAAAGAGCTTATTGCAGACGCAAATTACACTGAAATATTCTTCAATAGTGATGTAAAGTACCTGGGCATTTCTTTTTAGGGTTAAATACCCAGGGTATATAATCGGGTAAATACCCAAAATGGGTATTTATTTCAAAAATTTATATTCAATTAAAATACTTTTCTGTCTATTCCACTATGTATATATATAACCAACCACATACAAAACAATACATTTTTGCCCAAAAATTGTATTTTGATCATATATTTAAAGAATTATTGTGCGAAACAACTTAGCAATCTAATATGATATTCACATTAAATGTGTTGGATATGCCCATTCAATGTTGATAGCCAAATTTCAGATATAAAAAGACATTCTATATAAAGTAAAAAGCTTAACTGGTTACAAAAAAAAACAAACATCAATTTTTTAAGGTCCTAGTCTTTTATAACCTAGTAATATATCCCTGCATGACATCAAAATGTAACGAAATGTCAATAAAAATAATTTGAATAAATTTTCATCATGAAGTACCGGGGAGCAAATTCAAATGAGCAAGGCAACAGAAAACAATATTTTGATTTATTTATTTTTGCTTATTAATGTGAAAACTGTTTCTATATTTGTCACGTTATAATATAAAACGCAATAAAATAAATAAATAACATCATATTCTTAATAACTTCTCAGTTTATTCTTCCAAACATCCCTCATGCTTCCTTTTTTTTTCATTTTGGATATGACTAACCTAGTTTGTGATTTTGAAATCCTGAAGTTCATCGTTGAATTGCTTATATACTTCTCCAATTATGACATTGGAAAGAAAGATTCTTTGGTTCACGATATGTTTCTTTTATAATTTCATCAAGTCTTTCAATAAAAAATATTATGAAATGTGTAATACATATGTATGTATCAGTTTTACCAATTATTTCACATTAAGATTTTTAAAAAAAAAGAATTCTTATTCACTTTTTGCATTTTTTTGTAAAATACCCAGATTTTGGGCATTTACCCAGGCCTTGGGTAAATACCCAAAAAATATTTACCTACCCGCTGGGTATTTACCCGATCCACATCACTATTCTTTAACAATAGTTTTTCCAGAATATTATTCCAGTTGGTAAAGCTCTAAAAGTCGTAAATTGAAGAAAAACTTCAGAGAAAAAGTTTTTTTTTTCTTCATTTTTTTAAGAACACTAAAATTTCAAATTGAAATTAATTAAAGTCAAATATACTTTTTCTTCATTTGGTTTATTATTTTAGCCCCAATGGGAGGGGTTTAACCCCTAAAACCCTCCCCTTGAACACGGCCCTGGGCTCAAGCCATGAAGAGAATTTCTTATCATTATCTAGCTTTCAATCATAACTTTGAGTGTTGAAACCTGCATATTTCTCTTATTGGGAAAGTTTGGTTTGAAATGACTAGAACCGCACTTTTCTTTGCCCAGAAAAGTTATTTTGTCCTTTTGAGTGCATTATGGAAAGTGCTTAGCACTTTTTAAAAAAGTCTTATTTTATTCTTTTTAGTGCAAATGTATTTCAGAAATAGAACAATGTTACCGTCACGAAACTTCACCTTTTTTTCCATAAATAAATTGCATGCTTGCTTCAGAGAAGCCTTGATTCAAAATTTTCATCATGATTACTATTAACATTGCTGTTTTTTTTTTTTTTTTTCAAAACATTTAATGAGAAATGACATGAAATTTGCTGTTTTACATCACAACCAAAATAATAATTTTGTTTTGGAATTTTAATTTTCAGCGTTAAATTGCACCTTAAGATCAAGCAAATCATTGAGCGAAATCCTGAAGTCTCTGTGGTCCAGTTGCTGACATATAAGCAAAAGCAGGTCTCAGATTTTTCTGTGGCAATCAGGCCAAGCAGTGGTTGGAAGTAGGGCGCTACAAGTAGCGACGCTACTGTAGTAGCTACATTTTTTAGTAGTTTGTAGTGTAGCGCACTACTTTTTAAAAAAAGTAGAGTAGCGAGTAGTTCGCTACAAAATAAAGTAGTTTGTAGCGATTTCTAAAAACTATTTTTTAAAAAAAATTTCAAAAAAAAAATGTGGTTTTAAACAATTTGACTAGTTGAAGTCTTACGCGAGTAAAACTTGCAGCAATCAGACTCGTAAGACTCTGAAAAATACGAGTCGACATCAGACATATTTTGAGGTTATACGTTCTGTTTGACACCATTAGTTAGTTTAACATCGAAATGTTCAGATTTCCCCAATATGTGCCTTGAGCAGAGCACGGCTTAGAAAAAAAAGAATAAGCAAGAACTGCCAAGTGGTATCACGTTTGTGTTTTCTGTCAGCAGAAATTGTCCCGTGGATGAACATTTTAGATGTCAATGTGCCAAAATATCCTCCTAATATGGAAGCTACTGTAAATATTATGTAAGAGAACTGCCTTGGCTGGCTTACAATCTCAGCTTGCGTGAGAGACGAGTTCCAAAACTGCTCAAGCAGGTTGATATTTCGCTTTGTGGAAAAGGGTATCTATACGATTTTTTTGAACAAACCAATTATTTTAGACATTTGAAAACATCCTTTAAACTGTTTTAACCTATTTCTTAACTTCCTATTACTGAATTTAAACATAGAGAACTAAAATTTTATTATATTTAAATAAAAGCTCTGTTATTGAGTAAAACTATGGTTGGAATGCACAAAATCAATGGGAGAGCATGGCATAAAATTAAGCAGTCGATAACCATAGTGTGTAGCAATAATAACGTGCAGTACTACAATAATACTGTACAGTAGATACAGTAGTTATATTCGACACAATTTTTAGTTGCTCAAGCATATCGAAAATCTTTAAATTTCTTTAGTTGTCTGAAACTTTTTATTTTTACTTCCACTTAAAAAATTTAGATTAACAGCCTGCTTATGTGAAATTACGCTTCAGCAACTTTATATTTAAAATGAAAAAGATGCGGAGTGGCGATTTGCAAATTAACAATGCAATGTTTCGACTAGTACAGTGCAGGGTACTTTTACTTTCAGTGATGGTAAAGGGAAAGTCCAAGGATTTACGAAACTGATATTTAGTACCCAATAAGGAAGGTGATACCCAAGTCTTGCGATTCCCTTCTGAAAACTTTCGAGTTGCGCGATGAGGAATTCGCGCAAGCTCCAAAATTCGTTTCTCGAGAAAAGCTCTCTATTTAGCCATTTCGCGTAAGTCAGAACCACTGTAGTTTAAAATTGCACATTGAAGTAAAGTAAGCGTTCTTAGTTACGGTTTCATATTTCGGGTATTTATTATAAATACTAGTACCGTTTGGGATATTTTCATTATTTCTTTAATTTTTCAATTTTTACTAATTGAGTAAAAAAAAATATATCAACAGACTAAAAGTCAATTATTAAA
Organism: Uloborus diversus; assembly: GCF_026930045.1. Taxonomy (NCBI): domain Eukaryota; kingdom Metazoa; phylum Arthropoda; class Arachnida; order Araneae; family Uloboridae; genus Uloborus; species Uloborus diversus. Next base: position 272,296,214 of record NC_072731.1, read on the forward strand.
TACTGTTAGTTTTTGAGGTCATTTGGTAAAATTGAAAACTGCTTATTTCATTTTATCAGTAGCGTAAGAAAGGAGATGGTGCCCCGGTCCCGACCACTAGCTTGAAGATAAATAAATTAAGATAAATAAATACCTTTGTGCTGAATAGTAAAGTCAGACCAAACAACGTAAGTAGAAGCACAAATTTGTGCTTCTACTTACGTTGTTTGGTCTGACTTCACTAGCTTGAAATTCAAAATCAATTAACTAGTTCCTACAAAATATAAGCTCCTATAAAATTAACTCCAATAATGAAAATAAAATTTTTTCTCCTTCGTTTAAAAAAGATGTTTTTTATCATCTTAATCCATTTTATATACATATATGTATGGTCTTTTTTTTACACTTCTTGAACGTTTCCCTGTCGGAAAGTATTAAAAACTTGAAAGTGAAGGTCCTTCAATTTTTGTCAATCCATTTTTTTCAATTGCAGCGAATATTCGTAAAAATCTTAAAAATTGTTTGGAATGACAAATTGGCTCAGTTTAGGAATGAAAGAATAAATAATTCTTAGTAATATTCCATGTTCAAATGAACCAATTCATTAATCTAAACTACTTTTTGAATTTTTTTGTTCAATCCTCAAACGGTGTGTATGTGTATGCTTTTCATTTATTTATTTTTTAAAAAGTAGCGACTACTTTTGAAAAGTAGTTTGTATTTGCTAGATTTTGAAAAATGTAGTTGTAGTTGCAGTTCGCTACAAAAAAAAGTAGTTTTTCCAACCACTGAGGCCAAGTATAATGAAAGTGTTTAATAAAAAATGCAAAAGGGAAAGTTTGACGAGCAAATGCGTTGTGTTTTGACAAGTTTGGCGAAATATCTTGAAAACACGCCAAATGTTCCACGTTACGATAATTCCCCCGAAACAAAGAACCTTTTAACATTCGACTGTGTTACTTCTGACGTTGGCTCAAAACACGAGAGTAATCAATGTAAACAAACGGGGGGACATCTTTCCATCTTTGTGCCGAGCCCCAGTCGATCAGATTTTTTTTTTTTTTTAATTCTGCTAATTTATAGCATACCACTTAATTGGACGCGCTAAACATTGCAAAACTCTAGAATTAAAATAAAAAGAACAATATGACCTGCCATACCAGCGAACTGTCAAACGCCAATACGTTCACTTTCCACGCCATTTATAAAGTCTATCGAAACGTAAAAAACAAAGAATACGCCGTCATGGACGACGAGGGTTTGTTAAAAAAGAAGTAAGCCTATGAAAATACGAAAAATATGATTAATTTAAATACTCACTATTCATTCCGAACTGTTTCCAGATGTCGGGCAAATCTTCTTCATAGCAGACATCGGGAACAGTATGACGTCACCAAAATCCGTTGCCACATCTCTTCTTCTTTCTTCAAAAATACTTAGAATATATGGTGCTGCCATCTATCGGTATATAAAATAATGGAGGCAAGGCACTTAGTATGCAGTCCTCGATATAAATACTGTTGTAGTCATTTGTGACTCTGAATAGGAATAGGATTTATAATGGATTCCATATTTGATAGAAATACTAATAGGATTTATAATGGATTTATAATTAGCCAATGAAAATATGAAAAATATGATTAATTTAAATACTCACTATTCATTCCGAACTGTTTCCAGATGTCGGGCAAATCTTCTTATTAGGGGTGCATTCGGAAACGCGGATCGGTCGCCTCGGTGCAACCGCAAGCGTTCGGAAACGCTTGCGGTGGAACCGGTGACGTCACTTAACCGCGTTCGGAAACACTGCGGTTGTTTTCTGGCGGTCGACTTGGTAGCAACCTGTGGCACCGCTGTCTGGAAGCGGTTAGCGAGATCACAAACGTCACAAAGTCTGTGTTGGCCAATCCGGTCGTGTTTCATGTTTTGATAGTAACACACGTGACTTGCCTATTATGAAAGTTACGCGTTGATTGGAGTGTCGTTTGCTGCTGAACTAGAACTACCGCGGTTTAACCACGAGCGTTCGGAAACACAGCTGTTCTACCGGAATTCCTAGAGAAATTCCAAATACGTCATAACCACACCGGACTAACCACGCGGTGTAACCGGTGGATCGTTTCCGAACGCAGCCTAGGATTTATATATTCATTTTCGTTGTTTTGTTTATCGTTTCTATTCACATTCATTATTCTCATCTGACTTTTTTTGGAGTTTTCTCGGCTTTTGAAACAATTTTCTCCCCACATTATTTTGCCGATAGATCGTTTTTAATGTTATTGTATAATATCCTCTAGAATGAGCAGAATCAAAGTTAGAGGCAAAAATTTCAGTAGAATAAATATTAATATTGTATTTTCAAAATGTATCTCATGATATTTTGTAATTTTAACATAAAATGAAACTTTGGAAGTTAAATTTTTGCCTCTATGCACTTTGACTTCTTCTATGACATGGCGTCTGCTCTTTTTCAAGGAGCAAAACATGCCGTCTTGTATTCGAAATTTCGTCCTTCGCCTCCATCTCAACTGGTTCGGAACATTTTGGATTACTTGAAAAAGGTGATGAGCAATGAATGGAACAGAAACTTTTTTCTGGTTATTTTCAGTGGCACGTTCGGAGTTTAAATTCTTCGCGTGTTCTTATCTCTTCCGAAAGATAAGCTGGGAATTACAATATTATGGAAAGCTCAGGGACTGATTTACGGCAGGGCATTCAGGGTCCGGGGCACCAAATTTCTGTCATCTTTTTTTTTTTTTTTTTTTTTTTTTTTTTTTTTTTTTTTAAAGGGACCAGTGTTCAGGGAAACAAAAAAAATTTTGCCATTTGACAATTTTTTTTATTAAATGAAAGCATATTAGCCAATTGTTGTGGAGAACGATCATTTTTGCTATTGAAGGGTCCTTTTAATTAAGTGTCCTTTGCATACTCTCATTTCTGATGGTAAATTATCTTTACTAGCTCTATTATCAATAGAAGGAAGTTTGACCTAAAACATGATTATGAGGACATTATAGATGAATTTACTACAAGAAAACAAAGGAGAAAATATATAAAGAATCATCGATGCGCAGAAAGCATATTATGATTTACCTTTACCATTTGTATCATAGTTTTTCCATTCGTGACTGTAAAAAATTTTCTAACGTGAAAACCATAAAATTATTTTAAATTTATACTAAGTGATTTCTTTGCAAAACATCTTAATTATTAACTTTTTGCGAATGAAATTGATATTTTAAAGTTTTCTTTCTATCAAAATAATATCCAACACTTACCATCATATTTTTTTTTTCGTGTGTGTGGGGGGGGGGACACTATATTTGTCAGTTCCTGGGGGACCTAGGTGTGTAAATCGGTCCCTGGGAAAGCTATTTATAAGTTTAATATTTTTACACTATAAATGTGTAAAGAACATCAAAACTCACCATGCCGAGTGTCACAAATCAATATCTACAGACATTTGTTGGTCAAATTAAATTTTCAAGGGTAAATAAAACAAAGAATTCAGTAACTCTATTGTTGGGGCAAAGCTGACCTGGCTGCATTGTGAAGGTTTCGCAGATCTTAATCACAGCATGACGTTGCAATTTAGGTTTTCCCCAATCATAGGAAGAAATAGTAAAGCGCTATCTAAGCTTGAAAATAGTTGCTACGTGAATAAGGGTTGCTCACTTACAGGGGTCATGGTGCAGACTGGGACATTAAAATCTTTAATAGGAGGGGGGGCATGAGCGTCCATATGCAAAATTTTAAGGGGGGCTCAGATATTTTTTCTATAGTGTAGCAGGATTTTTCCCCATGGAAACAAATTTCAGTGCAGATTAGAATTACAGTGAAACTTCAATAAATAGTTAACCGGTTAAGTGGTCACTGCGTTTAAGTGGTCGTATTTCTTTGGCCCCGAAAAGATCTCATTCACAGTAACGTAAAATGATCCTCCTTCACTGGTCACCAAATTTAATTTTACCCGGTTAACTAGTCACTCAAAAGTCGTTTTCTGAAATTCCTTTTCCTTATCAGATCTTAGAAAACAGTGTCGGACTTAATTGAAAGGCTGTTTGATATTTATTTTCCTTGAAATCTCGGTTCTGGTCAAAGCATACTTCTTGCCGTGACTCTGCCGAGTGCCGAGAATATAAATCTAACTCTTTCTAGCAAGACAGACAAAATCTAACAGCTGGAGAAGGTTAGTCAGTGTTTAACATCCGTTCACAGGGAACAAAAAACACAGAATTTAAATCTTGATGTACGTTAGAAGAGATGGTTCTTTTCCGTAAGCAACAACTTCATCGGTCGACATTGAAAGATTGTATTAATGTACCGTGACTACATTAAAATAAGTTGTGGTTATTAAGTAATGTATAAGTAAGAGGAAACAAAACAAAGTAACTATCATTAGTATTTTTCCCCCTTTTTAAAATTTCCTCTAATTCATAGACATTTCTTACATAAGCTATTGTTTTTCTCACAGAATTCTACTGCTATTCATGAATATTTGTAAGGCTTTTTTTTTCTTCCTTAATTTCCCACTCCACATAAGTAGTCACTCCGCATAAGTGGTCAAAAATTTTTGGTCCCTCGAGTGACGACTTAATGAGGTTTTACTGTATTAAAATTTAGCATTTTTAATAACTTATTCACTAATGACAGGAGATGTTTTTACATCTTTGCAAAGAAAAAGTACTAAAAGCAAGGAAGTTCTAATATGGGCGTCCATAGGGGTGGGGGAGGGGCATTTTTATCGTTTTTGGGCTGCTCTTGCTCTGTGAGAGCTTTATGGTATTAAGGGGGGGGGTGCACCCTTGCTCTTTGAGGCAGATGGGCACCCTTTTATAGATGATAGCATATTGCATGAAATACACCGCCAGCTCGGTCATTCCAGCCGAGGACTGCAGTTTCGTGCTAAATAGCACTCATCAGCCCGGCGTAGGAAGCGACTGAGCTGGAGGTGGAAAACCTCTTAAGCAAGCTTAAAGTTTTCAATAAGTTAGCTTACTGAAAGAAGCAAATTAATTGGTTGTGGAAATTGTGTCCCGTTTTCAATACCAATAAAAAAAACACTTATCCATTTGTCAAATATTGATAAAAGGAAGAAAGATCTGCAGAATAATTTAATTAAGTCTTCAAAATTTGAAATACCACTTCAGATAAATTATTACAAGCCATTAATGAACATGGAGAGTTGAGACATAAACTATAAGGAGCAAAAATGGCAACAGCAAAAATATTTTTTTTCCTATCTGGCCTGTTTTATTTGATTAAATTTTTAATGGGTCACAAAGTTACTTTTGAGCTGGTGTTATACAAATTATCTTGACATTTATTTGTCCATCTTAAGGGACAGGTGTCCATCTTAAGGCTCTTGCAGGTATATTTGATGAGTATTATATAATTAAAAAAAAAAAATTTGGAGGTAGGGAGATAAAAGCATAATAAAACTAGTATGTTGTGGCCATCACGAAACTTTCTTCTATATTTTTCTTTTTTTTTTTCTGATCCCTCCCCATGCTTGACGAGGAAGCAATATTCCCAATGAAAACAAAATTACACATGCAAAAACTTGACGACCATCCCAATGTCTGAATTATTGCAAAAGCAAAGCAAAGAGCGAAAATTGAAAGTTATTTTAAAAGCCTTGCTTGAATTAATTACAAATATTTTATTTGTTAACAAACATAAGATGGCAACAGTTAAAAATTTCAAATCATTGAGATAATATTTCCGATCATTTCCATTCAATTAAAATCACGAGAAATACGCAGACGACAATCTATTACGATTTATCTTTCTTATTGTTGCATTAATAAAGCTATTTTTATTCAAAAAAAAAAAAAAATCAACACCTCTTGGAGCGATTGGCGTCAAAATTGAACCAATGCCTGTTTACGTATGGATTCACATATATTCCAAATTTCAACCAGAACGCAGCATTACTTCTTGAGATAGGGCACTCACAATGGAAAAAAAGAACGGGCGATTGCGCTACCTCCTTTTTAGCTGTTGACACCAAAATAAAATCAGCTCTTATACCCACTAAGGACTACTTGCCGATAAATTTTTCTTTCATTCTGTTCATTATTTCTTGAGATACAGCAGTCACAATCGACGACAAAAAACGTTCTATAGCTCAACCCCCGTTTGAGTTATTGACACCAAAATGGAATCAGCACCTGTTCCTGTTAATGACAACATATGGACCAAATTTTGTCTGATTCCGCCAGTTACTTCCTGAGGAATAGCAAGCACGCGTAACTCAAAAAACGTCCCATTGCTCCACCCCCCCTTGGAGGAATTCGCGCCAAAAACCAATGGGCACAAGTTCACATAGGGGCACATATGTGTACCAAATTTCGTTCGATTTCATGCGGTAGTTTTTGCTGTAGAGCGGCCACAAAAAACTGGTCACACACAGACGTGACACACACACATACATACACACACACATACACACACACAGACAGACAGACATTTTCCAAAAATAGTCGAAATGGACTCAGCACACCTCAAAACGTTCGAATCCGTCGAAATTCGAAAATTTGCACGAATCCAATACTTTCTTCTATGTATTAGATATAGAAGAAAGTAAAAAACATAATTCTGGTATTTTCGGACATGAAAATACCGGAAATACGTCCAAAAATACCGGAAATTCGGTAAAATACCGGAACACAATCACCCCTGGGTACATTTGGAAAAGTGGCTTCACGTCACAAAACGAGAACAACATTTGCATCTATACATTCATGTTTTACTGTTTATTTTTACCTTTTTTTATGAAATTATAGCTATAATAATTTAATTTTAGGTACTTTTCCTTGAGCCGAGTGCAAGCGAAAATTGCCAAATGATTACGCAAAAGCCAAGCGATCATTCGCCAAATGATTCGCCAAGCGAATACGCCCAACAAGAGTTGTGAGAAAATTGGCAAATTTCTATACCAATTTGGCAAGTAATCACTTGGCAATGCGCTTAATCATTTGGCAATTATGACTCATGCCCGGCTAACGGAAAAGTACCTAAATTTTATTTAGTTTTCTCCCCTTTAATATAGACGGGTAGGAGTATCACAAATTATTGCTTGAGAATTCAGAAGTACGCAAGTCATAAATAACCATTTAAATAGTTATATCAAATCATAATATTAATATTTACTCAAGGAAGAGTATGAGAGTGGCCTTTTTAAGAGGGCCGTGGGCCTTGCTTTAGAGCTAAACGCTCAATGACTTTTTTCAAAGGCAAACAACTAAAGTTCAGTCGGGATCCGCACCCGTCGATGCCGGAGTTCACCGCACCTCGGTCCTTCCGACTTCCACCTTTTTCATCCGGTGCCACACTGACCTCTCCCTTTCTGTCTCTGCAGGTGGGCGGTTCGTGGACCAGGGCCGTGGACATCGGTTGTGGCAGCGGTCAGAGCACGATTGTCTTGGCACCCCACTTCGGAGAAGTCTGTGGCCTGGATGTCAGCGATGCACAGTTGGAGTGTGCCAGGAGGGAGAGAACGCTACCCAACGTGCAGTACAAGTACGCCTCCTTCATTTCCATTACCCGTCATCTTCGAGCCCACTTTTTATTTTCGGTCATCCCCACCCAGTTGCCGATTTTAAGAGGGGGCAAGCCCCCCCTCAAAAAGATAAATTTATTTAACTACTAGCTGTACCCGACACGCGTTGCTACGCCAACAAAAAAATCCATCATTATACTGATTTTCATGACAATCGGTTGAACGGGGCAGAAGTGGCTACTCTGCAGTGCCACCTGGTGGCGAGTGGCTTCAATGACCTTCTCCGTGGAAAAATACATATATATAGCAATTTTCATAATAACCGGTCCAGGTATCGAGTGAAGCCTCAAATTTTGTACTCACGCAATTTGCAAGATCCATCCATCGCTAAAAATATCAAATAGAAAAAGTTTTAAATCCCCCCCGTTGCATGAAAAGCCATAAAACAATAAAGAAAGAATTTATTTGTTCAAACTCAAGAAAAATGGCAACTTCTTATCAATGAGATCTTTCACGCGAATTCATTTCTGCAGCCGATCATTTTATTCGTATTTACCCAATGGATTGCGACTTAAATTGGAATAAAAAAGGAACGGATTTTTTTCCAACGGGTCTATAAACATTCCCGGTACCAAAAATAACAAACGGTGAAAGTTTCAGCCAAATCCGCCGGGTAGTTTTTGAGTTCATGGATGACATACAGACAAACATTCATTTTTATATATATATATAGATTATTAAATAATAGAAATTATTGTTATAATTGTCTTTGCCGTATATATCAGAAAACTTTTCTCTTTCTCTCTCTCAGGCTGTCTTCGTGCGAGCGTCTGCCCTTCGCCGACTCATCCGTTGACCTCGTGACCTTCTGCCAGTCGGTGCACTGGTTCAAACCGGATCTCATCTTCGGGGAGGTGGGGCGGGTCCTCTCCCCCCTGGGGGTGGTCGCGGTCTACGGATACTGGATCCCGGTCCCCCGGACCGGGGACAAGGAGAAAGACCGACTCATAGACCGCCTGGTCATGCAGGTCAGCTGACTTACTCTAACTTAAAATTCATAGCTGCCAACATAAAAAATCTTACAATGTATGCAGGGTTGGCAAAAACCCGGGTTTTTTTTTAAAAGCCCATGGACCCAGGGTTTTTGGGGTTTTTTAAATAAAACCCAAAAAAACCCAACTAAAGCTGGGTTTTTTAAAAGAAATGTGGGTTTTTTTGTCTTTTTTTAGGGGAAAGGTGGGGTACTCGTAGCATATTGTAGCATAAGTATATGGACAAAGCACAAAAATTGTCTTGATAAAAAAAAGCTGGAAAATTCAGCATTTTCTGAAGAAAGGTATAAAAGACGACAAAATTCAAGAATGGTGAAGTTTCAGTTTTTTTTTAGTTTCCATGATTAGCAACAGTTAAGGCAAAGTTACTTCTTGAGTGATAAAATCTATTGTTTATTTGTTCGTTTTTAATTTCGACTTTTTTTGTATTTTACATTATTGTATTTCATTTTGTTATGTAAAACTACTGTAAAACCTCAATTAGTTTAAATCCCTTTTTACTGAATTCCAGCTTAATCAAGACATTTCTTTGAATTGTATGTTGCCTGTTTTTCTATTTCTGTGTACAGAGTAAGAAATATTAAACTTTTTCGTGAGATAACGAAAATACTGTACATCCTATTCCGTTTTCTGTCCGACCGTTTGTAAAACCTGTTAATTTCTAAAAAATATACCTTGTTTATTCGAGTTTTGTGACGTGTTGGTTTGCAGAAAATAATTCACATGAGAGCCTTTTAGCTAAAGTAGTATCCTTTGTACCATCTGCAAATATTGAGAAAATCTGACGTGACGGGACTTAGTCAAGATAATTTGTGTTCCTTATTGACCAGTTGAAGGAAAAAAGTTAAATATATTTATTTAAAATCTTTGAAGCATTTTTTAATGCCCTTAAGAGTTAAGAAATACTATTAAAGTTCAAAATTCATTTTTTATGTCCATTGCCTATTGTGAAGAAGAAATAAAAAAGAAGTTTAAATTGTAAAAGTATTTAAATTAATTATTTTTAAAAAAAAAGTTCTCGGAAAATTTTGAAAAACCCAAAAGTGGGCTAAATAATAGGTTTTTTTAAATGGGTTTTTTCAAAAAAACCCATTGGGTCCAACCCAATTGGGTCCAGTCCGGCCAACCCTGAATGTATGCGGTGGCTATTTCTACGCTTTTTTGACCATTATAAAGAAACTAGCTGCGTTGCCCGGTCTACTTCGAAAATAAAAATTGTGTCAAGTGACGTGTATTCAACAATCAGGCTTAAATAAAAAAAAAAAAAAAACATCGTGCAAAATTTCCCCTCCAAACGAAGACGATACAGATATTAAAATACTTTTAAGAAATTTAAATGAGAAAGATGGATTTAAAAGGCGTAACCATGGAAATACAAAGTAAAATAAGTTTAAGAATTGAAAATGAGAAAGATGGAAATGATGGATTCAAAAAGCGTTACCGTGGAAACGCAAAATAAAATGGTTAAAAACTTGAATAGAGAACAGATTTTTGAACTTCATTTAATTCGCTTGTAACTTTTTTTCTAATGGAGATAGAGGGTTAAACTTTTACGACCATAGGTCGAGTTAGATCTGGAGTAAAAAAAGCCTCTTTTTCCAATAGTGTCAAAAAGAAAACTGTGTTACAATCCCTTCACTTTTTATTGATAGATTTAATGAAGAAAGCAGTGCCTAAATTTCAGCTAAGCCTAAAAAAATTCGAGCTAAAAACGCAAATAACTCCCGTCGTAATTAAGATAGAGCATTGAAACTAATTGCGTAGAACGCGGAAAATTCTACTCTTTCCAATGATATATAATATTAATGTGTGCAAGTAATTTTTCACCCCCATATTCGGGAATTTATGTGAAAATTGGGCCTAAATTGGAATAAAAAAAGAACTATTCATCGAATTTTTTTCGAACTGGTCTGCAAACCTTTTCAAGACTTAAAGGAACAAACTGTGAAAATTTTACCGAAGTTTACTCGAGTTTTGCGAGTTCAAACGCACAGACGCTTTTTGGACACTTCATTTTATACTATGTAGAGAAGTATTAAAATTTAAAGTATTATAACATTTTCAAATCAATATCTTTACTCGATCTGTGCATTTATAAGCAAAAAATAAATAAATAAATTTGAAAATAAGTAAATAAATAAACTTTCATTTCTTTGAACTTAAACCTTTAAAAGTTACTGACTTTGCAGCTTTCAAAAATAGTCTATCAACAACTTGTTTGAAACAATAGTTTTTCTGTAAGTTCCTACGGATTAAAATGTTCTCCATGCTGTTATCCAATAAAAAAAAAGTGCAGTTCTCGTACAAATCTGCCATAAGATTGTACAATCGTACAAAACGTCCGAAAATCTTACAGTGTACAGCTAAATTGTACAAGTTGGCAGCTATGAAAATTTTTGAATACAGGCTCCCCTCGTATAATCGGTCTAGGAAGATTGGGGGCCGAGCACTTTGGGTGCCATCAGGAACTTGGACAAAGCTGGAAAACTAGTTAAAATTTAGCGTTTTCTGAAGAAAAGTATAAAAGACGACGAAACCCAAGAATGGTGAAGTTTCAGATTTTTTAGTTTCCATGATTACCAACAGTTAAGGCAAAGTTACTTCTCGAGTGATAAAATCTGTTGTTGGTTTTTAATTATTAGCTTTTTTTTTTTTTTCCATTTTACTTTATTGTATTTCATTTTGTTGTGCAAAACTACTGTAGAGCCTCAAGTAGTTTAAATCCTTTTTTCTGAATTCCAGCTTAACCAAGACATTTCTTTGAATTTTATGTTGCCTGTTTTCCTATTTCTGTCTACAGAGTAAGAAATATTAAACTTTTTCGTAAGATAATGAAAATAGTGTACATCCTATTCTGTTTTCTGTCCGACCGTTCAAGAAACCTGTTAATTTCTAAAAAATATACCTTGTGTTTATTCGAGATTTGCGACGTGTTGGTTTGCTGAAAATAATTCACATGAAAGCTAGAGTCGTTTCCTCTGTACAATCTAGAAATATTGAGAAAATCAGGCGTGACAGGACTTAATCAATATAATTTGAGTTATTTATTGACCAGTTAAAGAAAAAAGTTAAATACATTTATTTAAAATCTTTGAAGTATTTTTTTAATGCAGTTAAGAGTTAAGAAATACTATTAAATTACATTATTATATTATTGAAAATTACAGAAGACCGTTGTAACGCACACCTTCGGACCACAGCTTTTGCGTTATATAGATCATTTCACAAATTTTGAAACTAATATTTAGAATATATATATATATATATTAGCACTTCAGAATGAGTTTTATCTGCAATGAGTATTAAAGCACCAATATTACAATGAGTTATTCACAAATAAATATGTTTCACATTCAAAAGAAAGTGCATTAAGTATCTTGCACTTCTGCTAACTTCATGGTTTGCATAAATAACAGCTCTGTCTTTTCAAGAGCCATTTGGTATTTTCTGTTTATGATTACTAATTCTAAATTTAAAAGCTTTGAATTAAGATTTTACTTTGCCTAACCATTTTTATGTTTGCAAAGCAAAACAGAGGGATTTTTTAAGCTTCAAAACCTATTGTTTACTTCTGAAAAGTAGTGCGGTTTATAGAGAATTGCGTTATATATAATGGTCTTCTACTGTATTCTTTTATTCAAACTGTCAAATCTTCTGAGTGTCTAGATCAAAATACAACACTGATACTTGTCTTCCTTACCCAGCCATGTTCCATTGCGGGTTTTTGACCTTTTGTAACATAGTGGAGATTGAATGTGAAGGGCAGCATTTTGTAACAGTTTTTGAGACAGACTGATCTGTTTTTTTTTTTCCCCCAGTCACTACATGAAGAGAAATTGGGGCGCTATTGGGACAAAGAGAGGTACATCGTACAGAGACATTATGCGGATGTCCATCTTCCATTCAAGAACGTCCTCAGGTAGAGTTTTCTTTCTCTCTTATACACAGTGCAACCTTTCACAATCACGAGGTTTTCCCGTTTTTCTCAGGCAGAACTTTGTCCACTCCACGAAGAGCTCGGTGTCCGAGTACTTGGGCTACCTCAGTTCTTGGAGCGCCTATCAGAAGCTGATGGCCGAAGACCCCACGAAAGCCAAAAACATCCTTGAAGATTTCAAACTAGAGTGAGTATTTTTCGCTTTTATTCGTGCGGTTAAGCTGTCGGGTGGAATTTAAGGGAAATAGCCAAACCGCTTCATGAAATTCGCCAAAACTAGCCAACCTGCCGGAAAACCGCTTTCATTTCTGTTGGAAATCCTTGGTTTCCAACTTTTTGGACGCCCTGTATTTCGAGGATGACTTCAGTAGGCAGGGCCGGATTTGGAAGTTTGGGGGCCCCGGAGCAACGAAGGAGTGGGGCCCCTAATCAGGGTTCGAAAAGATCATCCTATTTTCGAAAATATCCAATACTTTGATATATATCCCAATATTTTGATATATATGTATATATCCGATATTTTCAATCAGCACTTTAATAGTAAATACATCCTGAAGTTACCGATATTTATTTTTTTATATTATTATTATAATTTATAGGGGAGAAAAAACGTAAAATTTGCTGACCCATGAAAGTTAGGATATTTTGTAAAAATTTAATTGTGGGGGCCCCTTTGTTGTGGAGGCCCCGGGGCACTAGCCCTGCTTGCCCTCCCCTAAATCCGGCCCTGTCAGTAGGACAGAAAAGAAAGGCAGGGTTGAGCATTCGCCAATGTGCCAAATGCGATAAAATCGGCGAAAAAAATTCTAATTTGGCGAATTTATTGGCGAACAGAAAATTCTCCGAAATTTCCATTGAAAAAAGTATGGGCGCCAATCTAGACAAAAATGAGGTCCGTTTACAAAATTCGGACCCCTAAAAACGGACCTTTCACGAAACTCCCAGACTCTAGCAGTCACTGAGAGTTGTTTTATCCTCCGACCATCTAGCCACTCAGATCGGAGGAAGGATGATTTGTGCCTCTTGCTGATTGGAGGGATATCGAGTGTGTTGGGTGGCTACCGAGTAGAAACATGTATTCATTGTGTTCGATGTCTTAAACATTGGACCACGACAGGAATGCAGTTTTTACTTAACAAAAGCTTTTATTTCTACTCTCAAATTTATTAAAGAACTAGCAAAAATACCCATCGTTGCCTGGGTCAGAAATAATTGTGAGAAACAATCGCTACTTTCTTTCGTTTTCTGTTTTAACTGAAAGAATTCAAAACACACCGCTTTGACGTCATTAAAAATCGAGCTTCTTCCTTACCCATAAAAGTAAAATAGCAATAAGTATGAAGAACGGACCAGTATTCATTCAGAAACGAAAGCACGAATTGAAGCATAAAAAAATTTGAAGAATTTCCAAAACATGAACTAACAAAAACAAAGATCACTAAAAAAACCGTGTGCTTTATTTAATTAAATAGTACACATACAAAAAGGAAAAAAAAATGCTCTCTACTATGTTTCCCTAAGTGTGCAAAAAAGTAGAGTTTCCAAATGTTTAAATGACTTTAAACTCATGTTTGCTCCGGAGAAGCCTTGATTCAAAATGTTCATCATGATTACTTTTAATATTGCTGTTGTTAGGCAACAAATTTTCTTAATGATAGATTTTACATTTAATCATTTAATAGGGAAATGACATGACATTTACTGTTTTCCATCATAATGGTTTTAAACTAAGTTTTTTAGGAACAAATTATAGCCTGAGTTGCTCCCTGATAATGTAGCTCGCTATCTATGGTGAAAAAATGGTTAAAATCGGTCTAGTAGCTTTGAAGATTACCCCGGACATACATACACACAGAAGTAGCCATTTGTGTATAAAGATGATAAATATCACTTCAAGTTGTTTTTAGCCTTTTTTCCCCTTTTTACAGTACTAGTCTGAAAAATCATGTTTCTTGGCCATTTTATAACTTTCGAACAGAAAGCGCATGTGAAATCAGATACTGTTCCTCGATTAAATCCTTTCTTTTTTCCCAACTAGCTTAAAGTATAATTTATTACTATTTTTCTAAAGGGAAAAGAATTTAGTTTTTTTGAAAAATTACAAATGGTTTGTCAAAAAACTGTACTTAATTTGCATTTTTTTTTTCACAATTCCCAAAAATGGACAAAAATTCCTGGATTGACCCCTGCCCTTATCCTCAAAAATTAAGCAATACTTCACTCTCTGATTAAATATTTCTAAAGACAAAAATACATTAAAATCCGTAAAAGTTAGTCTTTGGCTAAGATTTTTGAAATTTGGCTAATTTACTGGCTAGCAATTCGAAATCCTAAGCGAGGTCCCTGAAGGGACGAAAAAGCGTGATTGGCAGAAAGACAGAGTCGATGAAATTAAAACGGGAAAAGGCCAATTCGTTAGTGTTTTATATGCACAATAATATAACATCGCTTATAAAAAAACTAAACATTTAATAACGCTACTAATTTTGTTACAACTTGTTGCCAATCGCTATTATAAAAAGTCTTGTTGCCGAAACATGCTAATATATTACAGTTAGCTGAGCAGCAGTAAAAAAAATGGTATGGACTGAAGGGAAAACATTAAAGAACAATTGTTTATTTCTTGTGCAATGTACTGTGAATAATTGTTTCTGCTCAAAGCTATTTTTTTTGAATTTTTCAGACTGCTGGGGATTTTGGGAGAAGGGTCAACCGAAGACGTCGACCTCACCCTGTTTACCGATTACTTCCTGCTGATTGGACACCGCTAGAAAGTCTAGTCACCTGTGTCGTTGCAGAATACAATCAGCAAACGACTCCCGTGTAATTAATGTACATTAATAAAAGGTTTTGCACTTATGGCTAGTGGCTCGTTTGTGGACTCCGTATAGGGAAGCCACCCTAAACAGGGACCGATTTACACACCTGGTTGCCCTGTGCACTGACAGATATGGTACCCCCCTCCCCCCACACAAAAAAAATATGAAGGTAAGTGTTGGATATTATTTTGACAGAAAAAAACTTTAAAATATCGATTTCATACGAAAAAAGTTAATAATTAAGATGTTTTGCAAAGAAATCATTTAATATAAATCTAAAATAAATTTATGGTTTTCATGTTAGAAAATTTTTTGCAGTCACAGATGGAAAAACCATGATACAAATGGTAAAAGTAAATCATAATGTGCTTTCTGCGCATCGATGATTCTTTATATATTTTCTCCTTTGTTTTTCTTGTAGTAAATTCATCTACAATGTCCTCATAATCAAGTTTTAGGTTCAACTTCCTTCTATTGATAACAGAGCTAATAAAGATAATTTACCATCAGAAATGAGAGTACGCAAAGGACACTTAATTCTCTTCAATAGCGAAAATGATCGTTCTCCACAACAATTGGCTATTATGCTTTCATTTAATAAAAAAAATTGTCAAATGACAAAAATTTTTTTTGTTCCCTTTAGTTAGAGGCTCCAAAGACTGGTCCCTGAAAAAAAACATTTGTTGACAGAAATTTAGTGCCCCCTTTCCTTTGGTGGCCCGGGCCCCGAATGCCCTGCCGTAAATCAGTCCCTGACCCTGAAAGCATATGGAAAAACACAGTATCACTTTGATTTAACAATTTCATCAATTCAATGACACTTTTCACTGGTCTGAATTCGACTGCATTAATCGTCTACGCTTCTCGGTTTAACGATTTCTTTTCGAGCCCCTTGACAAACTAATCGGGGTTATACCATACAGTCTAAAGATGGATTTTGGAGCCATAAATGAACTCATTATTTCAATTATTAAAACAAAATAGTAATGCAAACAGGATCAGAAAAGTATTGAATAGCTATCTTTGTGATTGAAAAGTAAAATAAGATGTAACCACTAAGAAGAGATAAATGGAGACTTTCAATCGCGAAGCAAAGATTTCGAGTCACGTGATCGATTTTAAAGCAAAGCATTGGAGGAAATCGGGTTTCTGTCGCTAGTTCCACAGGATTGCCACTCAGTTTTGGAAAAAAAATTCCCTGTGTGCCGCATTACAAGCAAGCGTACACTGTTATTTAAAAAAGAACATCAATATCTTGATATTTTCATCAGTGGTAAAATATACTAAATAAAAATATAAAAATAAGAAGATTTTGAATATATCTATTTAACATTTTACACAAGAAAAAAAAGCCACCTTCTAACCATTCGTTACTTGGACTTAAAAAGTTATGCAGAACAATGAATATTGACAACTTGCTTCATGCTCTCTAAATTAAATTAGCATAAAATTCAAGATGCATGACAAATAAAACAATAAATAATTTTTGCTTTTATGATAGATATTCACTAAAGCAAAAACTTTATTTTACTTTACTTTTAAGCGTGTTAATATATTATTTATTTGTTTTGGTAGTTTTTACATTCGGCACTGATTTTGCAACTACAATTTTAAAATTCCCAGCATTTTCCAGGTTTTAGAGGAAGTTTTCAAAATTTCTTGTTTTTTTTATTTATTTATTTATTTTTTTTTTATTTTTGAATTTCCTGTGGCGTGGCAAACAAAAAAGAGAAACCCAACTTAAAAAGCAGGAAATTATATATATTTTTTAAATTAATGTTGCAAACATCAATGCCCAAATGTATGAACTACAAAATAATATTTTTAAAAATTATAATAATTTAAAAATGGCAAATTTACTTTTGTTTGTGTAAATATTGAAATGACTATCTTGAGAGCGAAAATTATTTTTTGTTTTGTTCGACATGAGTCTTGAATTTTATGCTAATTTAATTTAGAGAGCATGAAATGAGTGATCAATAGTTATTGTTCTGTTTACTTTCTTATTTTTAATCTTATAAAGTCCCAGTAATGAATGGTAAAGAGGTCTTTTTTCTTTGAATAAAAAGTTTAATTCAATCGCCATGCTATTCTTTCATTTGTAATAAATTCTTCGTTATTTCCTGTCATTTTAATTAATTTTTTTCCCCTCTGATGAAACTATCAGGATATTAATGTCCTTTTTCAAATATCACTGTTCGCTCGTTTAAAATGCTTCATATTCAATATTCACAAAAGGGAAAATGCAGGGAATTTTTTCCCCTGACAAAAACATCTACGGTCATCAGGGTTTGCCAATATAATATTGGTCAATATATATCACGATATATATCCAATATTTATTTTGAAAATATCATATTTTCAATGTTTAGTTTTTCAACTACGGTATTTTCAATACAAAAAATATATTAATCACAGTAATAATTTATTATTCAAAATAAATAAGTTATTTATTATATTTTTATGATTTAATACATTATTAATATAACAAAGTAATATTATATTTTTTTCTTCTATTTTATGTACATAAACTTATTAGTAATATAACAATTTTAATTCAGACCTGTACAAATGTACAAATTGCAAGCCGATAACCACACTGATAAAAAAGCACATATGGTCATGGATGGGACATGTTCTCAGAATGCAGGCAACAGACCCTACAAGAACTGCTCTCACATGGACCCCTGATGGCAAGAGGTCAAAATTAACCTAGTGTCAGGTTCGAAAATATGACATTTTTAAAAATATCCTATGTTTTGATAGATATAGGATATTTTGATATATACCCAATATTTTCAATCAGCCCAAACTCAAATAGTAAATGCATCTTCAAAACACTCTTGATTTTCTTAGTGTTATTACAGAGTGTAGACTTAAAATTAAGGGTTCTTTTATTATTTATATCTAACATTTCATTTGACATTTTAATCAATTTTAATGGAATTAATTTAGCATGAGCTGTTTTACTTATTTCTCTTCTGTTAGATACTTATTCACAGTTACAATATGACTGAGAAAAAAAACACATGTATTAGTTGGTGCACAGTCACAGGACATTTTCTTTTTTTCTGACCAACGTTTAATATTAAATTAAGCACTTTTAATCAGAATTAAAATTGTTACATGACTAATTATTTTATGAATATAAAATAAAAAAGGAATACTATATTATTTTGTTATGTTAATGATGTATTAATACATCTTAAAAATATAGTACATAACTTTTTGGTTTTTTTCAAAAATAAATAATATCACTATGATTCGTAATAATTTTTATATTGAAAACACTGAGGTTGAAAAAATAAATTTCAGAAACATCAAAATATCATGATATTTTCAAAATAAATATCGGATATATATCGGCGAACCCAGGGTGTGAAAGTAATTACTTTGAGTAATAGCATCAAAGTATTGTAAAATATAATTTATTTTCTAACTCTGAACAGGAAAACAATGAACAAATAAATGAAACATAGAATAAATTACAACACTGGCATCAAATAATGATTAACAGTTCAATATTCATCTTCCACGAGAGTGCTCCTGTTAAACGTGAAGATCGAATCTTGGAACGTCTTTGACACACCTGCAAAACATAAAAAGGATTATCAGGGTTCGTACTCAATTTCAGAAATAAAATGAAGGAGTTTTAAAGGAGTAAAATGAGATTTTGGAGGAGTACTAATGGGCTGTCATTAAATGATGTCACACCTTTTTTCAACATATTTGACATCCTTCCATCTTTGTCACACTTCACCTAACTCCTCCTCTTGTCCCATGTCATATTTTTTATGAACATACTGTTACGATAACTGTGTGATGTCACTTTTCGTCACCCTCTCTCTTCCCCTTGTCACAATTTCATGAACACGTCTCCTACTCCATCCCTTGTGGATGACCCTTTTTACAATATCATAATTGCAATCAACTAAACAATTGTTTTTTTAACGCAATCACTTAATGTAGTCTACTTATGTATCGGAGATACATAAGTAGATACATCTACTTATGTATCTCTGAATAGTTAAATAATAATCAGACAACCTGACTTTTGCTGTGAGAGTGTGGTGGAGGGGAGAACAATAATCATAAAACTTGAAAAAATAGCCAAGCACCATATAAGCATATTTCACTTCACTTATGAAATGTCTTAGTCTTCTAATAAAATTTTCACCTTCAACTTTTATGACTTCTATAATCAATTTGTAAATCAAATCTTTATGAAAAAGATAAATAAACAAATTACTACATTAAATTTGCCCTTATACCTCCGCCCTTGTGACAAAGTTAAGTTGTAGATCAAAGTATTTTAAGTTACTGTCATAGAGGAAGATTATGTAGTCTTGAAATAAGAAAGAAGGAGTTTTGTAGGAGTTTGAAGGGCCCTTAAATTTTTTTTATAGATGAAGGAGTATTGGAGGAGTTTGAAGGAGTAAAATGAGATTTTGAAGGAGTACTAATGGGCTGTCATTAAATGTCACACCTTTTTTCAACATATTCAACATCCTTCCATCTTTGTCACACTTCACCTAACTCCTCCTCTTGTCACATGTCATATTTTTTATAAACATATTGTCACAATAACTGTGTGACGTCACTTTTTGTCACCCTCTCTTCCCCTTGTCACAATTTCATGAGCCCGTCTCCCACTCCATCACTTGTGAATGACCCATTTTACAATACCACAACTGCAATTAACTAAACAATTGTTTTTTTAACACAGTCACTTAATATAGTACATCTACTTATGTATTTTTAAATATTTAAATAATAATCAGACAACCTGACTTTTGCTGCCAAGAGTGGGGTGGAGGGGAAAAGCAATAATCATAAAACTTGAAACAAATAGCCGAGCAAGATTTAAACATGTTTTACTTCACTTGATAATTGTCTTGGTCATCTAATAATATTTCTACCTTCAACTTTAATGACTTCTATGATCAATTTGTAAATCACATGTTTATGAAAAAAATAAATATACCAAATTACAACATTAAAATCACACTCATACAATCGTCCTCGTGACCAAGTAAAGTTGTCAACAAAAGTATTTTAAGTTTCTGTTATAGAGGAAGATTATGTAGTCTTGAACTAAAAAAGAAGGAGTTTTTAAGGAGTCAAAACCAAAATGAAGGAGTTTGAAGGGCCCTTCAAAACAATTTCCAAAATGAAGGAGTACTGGAGGAGTTTTAAAGAAGCCTATGAACCCTGTACATATAAAGAATCTAAGCTCATTGGTAGCAGCAATAAAAATAAAAAATACTGCAGAGGAAAAACCAAATGATGAGTGAATTTGCTTAAAGTTTCATACATTCCATAGTCTTAACCAAAAAAGTGGTTGCAAAAATTTAATTAGAAATATCCGAAAAAAAAAATCAATATTTTATGAAAATAAAATATAATATAAGCAGGTATAGGGTAGCACATGTTGAAATAACTTCAAACTTTCAAAATAATTGAAATATTTTCAAGATGCAAAAGGATTGAAATCTGCTGCAATTTTCGGCGAAGCACGTGTTTCGTTGAACAAGCAATATGGAGAGCAGGGTTTGAAAATATCGGATATTTTGATACGTATCCGATATTTTCAATCAGCACAAATTTAAGTTTTCAAAATAGCAGGGCCGGATTCAGGGGAGGGCAGGCGGGGCTACTGCCCCGGGGCCTCCACAACAAAGGCAGGCTTCGTACTGAATTTCAGAAATAAAATGAAGGAGTTTTGGAGGAGTTTTGAAGGAGTAAAATGAGGAGTTGAAGGAGTACCAATGGGGTGTCATTTTGAAGATGTTGCACTTTTCTTCAACATATTTTACCCCCTTCCCCCTTGTCACAAAGTGTCACACTTCACCTAACTCTTCCTCTTGCCACATGTCATATTTTTCTATAAATATATTCTTACAATAACTGTGATGTCACCCTGTCTCTTCCCCTTATCACAATGTCATGAACTTGTCTCCCCCCCATCACTTGTGGATGACCCATTTTACAATATCATATCTGCGATTTACTAAAAAATTGTTTTTTTTTTAACACATTCATTTAATATAGTACATCAAAGTATGTATTTATAAATATTTAAATAACTAGACAACCTGACTTCTGCTGCTGAGAGCGGGTGGAGGCAAAAACGATAATCATAAAACTTGAAAAAATAGCCAATCACCATTTAAGCATGTTTTACTTCACTTATGAAATGTCTTCTAATAATATTTTCACCTTCAGCTTTTATGACTTCTATGATCAATATGTAAATCACATCTTTATGAAACAAATATACGAATTTACATTAAAATTGCCCTTATACAATCGCCCTTGTGATGAAGTTAAGTTGTCAATTGAAATATTTTAAGTTATTGTCGTAGAAGATTATGCAGTCTTGAACTAAAAAAGAAGGAGTTAAAACCAAAATGAAGGAGTTTGAAGGGCCCTTCAAAAAGAATTCCTAAATGAAGGAGTAATGGAGGAGTTTTGAAGGAGCCTACGAACCCTGAAAGGGGCCCCCACAATAAAATTTTTACGAACCGTCCTGTTTTCACGGGTCGAAAATATCGAATATATACATATATCGAAATATTCGGATATATATCAAAGTATCGGATATTTTCGAAAATATGATGATCTTTTCGAACTCTGATTAGGGGCCCCCACTCCTTCGTTGCCCCGGGGCCCCCACACTTCCGAATCCGGCCCTGCAAAATAGTAAATGCATCCGCAAATCACCCTTTCTTTTCTTATATTGTTATTACAATATGTAGACTTAAATTTAAGATTTCTCCTATTATTTATATCTAATATTTCATTTTGCACTTTTGTTGATGTTAATGATAGTTAATTTAGCACTACCTGTTTTACTCATTTTTCTTCTGTTGGCTACTTTTAGTTATATGATTCAGAATTAAAAAATATTCATTAGTCAGTGCACAGTCATAAATCATTTGCTTTTTTTTCTGAGCAACGTCTAAAATTTAATGAGGCACTTCTAATATGAATTAATATTGTTACATTACTAATATTATGAACATAAAATACAAGTAAAAAAGGAATATTATATTACTTTGTTATATTATATGATGTGTTATACATCATAAAAATAAAGTACATAACTTTTTGGAGTTTTTTAATAATAAATGAACAATTTTATCATGATAAATATATCTTTTATATTGAAAATACTGTTCAATGATAATTATCGTTGAAAATACCGTAGTTCAAAAAATAAAAATCGACAATATCAAAATATCATGATATTTTGAAAAGAAATATCAGATATATATCGTGATATATATCATGATATAGGGTCTGGTGGGGTAAAGTGGTCATAAAATCGTGGGTTTTCAACTTACGTGGATAATAAAAACAAGAAATTCTTTAAACACTTCAACTTTTTTTGTTGTAATTTTACATTGCATTATTAAAGAACATGGTACATTACATTTCAGGAAAGAATATTGAATTTAAGTAGTTTTATAACACTTTCATTTCCCTTTGTATTTATGACCACTTTACCCCATGGGATGGGGGAAAGTGGTCATAGCATGGGGTAAAGTGGTCATAGTTTGAAAAAAACTGCAAAACCGTTACAAATAACCCTAATTTTTGTATATTTCGGTTATTTTTATAGTTACAAGTATATGTACGAGTATATACGGGTATACACGAATCTACTATATGTGTCGTGTAGACATGAGTAAACACGTTCATATATGAATAGATACATATATACATCAGATGCATGCACATACCTACTCAAGTATATATGTGTATACACGAGTGTATACACGTATATACTCATGCATGTATAGGTGATTACCTATAGGAGTGTATACATGTCTACACGAGTATATACGTATCACGTGTATATGCGAGTAAAGCGTAGAAAAGAACATCATATGCGTGTTTTGCGCTTGTATCTCGAGTATATGCGTGCATACCTGAGTATATACGTGTACAGTCGACGTATATACGCATATATAAGTGTACATACATACTTATACGAGTATACACGAGTTAATTCGTGGATATATCCAGTGCGTGTTTGTACGTGTCTACTGACGTAAATATATATGAAAGCACGAGTATATTCGTATGTTTACGTGTAAACACGATTATATACCTGTTAGACGTATATACGTGCATTTACGTGTACACACCAGTACATGTATCCACGTATATCCACGAGTATATCCGCTAATATACATGTATGCTTACAGAATGAATCCAAGATTTTTTGAAAAATCTAAGTGGTGTGAAAGGGGAGGATAAGAAGTAAAGAATCATAAGGAACTTATGGTCGCTGACGTGCTACATGCACAAAAGGTCAGTAACTGACGTTAGCAAAACAGGTCACAAATTTGTTACACATAGATGATTTTATCTGACATTTTAGTTTTTAAGACATATTAAGAGCAGTTGTTAAAAGTTACGGCCTCTAGTAGTTCTAATACACGCATCGCAACGAAGGTGCAGCGACTGATGAAAGTTTCTCAAAAGTCTCGCAATTGCATTAGAGTGATTGCGATGCATGTATTACAGCTGCCGGTCGCGAATTTCATCAATAACTTTAAAATTTTCTTAAAACCTAAAATGTTGTGTAAAATTCTTTGTGTAATAAATTTGTGACATGTTTTGCATCCATCAGTTTCTGGCTTTTGCGTGCATGTAGCGCGTCAGCATTGAGTTTGATTCTGGATGTTTCTTATGATTCTTGCTTCTTATCCTCCCGTCTAACACCTTTTAATAATTTGACCAAGAGTTTAGACTCGCCCTGTATACATGTATATCACATGCGTGTATGCAAGTGTCTACTCGAGTACGTACGCATATATACGTGTCTCCCTGAGTATATAATTGTTCGTATATATACGAGCATATAAGCGGGAATATACGTGTATAGTCGAATGTATATCTGTATAGATAAAAAAAATACTTGCAGGTACCCAAATACGTGTTTATTGGTGCATTTATGTGAATACGTATATTATACGTGCCTACACGAGTATATGCGTATACATACGCATATACTCGTATATTTAACCCTGCTTATTGTAAAAACAATACATATTAAGTGAAATTAATATTTAATTTATATCTGCCTTATACTTAAAGATTTAGTGACTTTAGAAAAACAATATTCGTTAAGCCTAATATTATGACCACTTTACCCCATCTTACTTAAATTGTTCTAACAAATTATTCAAAATAGATTCAGCTAACTGCTAATGAGTAAGAGTTCTTGAGACATGTAGGAAACTTCCTGTGCAGTCAATCTGTTCATAATTCTAACAAACAAAATTTCCCAAGAAAGTTAAAAAAGGTGTTTAGATTTTAAGAATTTTCATATTTACACAAAATATTTTTTTTTACCAAATAAAATTCTGCCAGTTGTAAAATTTTGTATTCAAAATATAGTTTATAAATCCACTACCCTAAAATAAAATTTTCACATTTTTTCGAACATTAATTTCCAAGCTATAGCCATTTATTTGAATTATGACCACTTTACCCCATTGACCACTTTCCCCCACCAGACCCTATATATTGACGAACCCTGGTAGAGAGCTTCAAAAAACAAATTTTTACTAAATGAGTTATTTATTGGGAAAATCCTTTAACCCTGACATTGGTGAATGACTAGAAAAGGACGCCATCTATTGAGAATAAAGTGAAACTTTTTGATGATTGAAAAAACTGCAAAAATGGAAAATGGTAAAAAAAGGGAAATCGGGAGATGGAAGCAAAATACAGGAGTCTCCAGTTAAAAGGAGTTGGCAAGCATGTATTAAAGAAATACCAGGAGTTTCAGGAGAAAAAAAATGGACAGTAAAAGGCAGCTCAACTTATCAGAGAAAGTTAGAAAAGTAAGTTCTGCAGAACTACAATAAAATTTTTATAAATATTTAAGACAGGGTTGGGTTTTGGATAGTCCGACACTGGTTTGGGACAGGACAGGTCATATTTGCCAACCTTCGAAGAAGAAAAAAAACAGGAGATTCCCCTAGAGGTATATAGGTAATTCACTAGCGACGTATCTTCACAACAGAATGATTAAATTATGCTTTTTAATAACGTAAATACTAAATTTAAAGTGAAATGGGGATTTTTTTTGCAGATGTAAGTAAATTGGTAGCAGCAAGAAAATTATACTGAAAAGGAAAAACAAAATAATGAGTGAATTTGCTTAAAGTTTCGTACATTCTTCAGTCTCTACCCAAAAAAAGTAGCTACAAAAACTTTATTGCTAAAATCCGAAAAAGAAAAAAAAAATCAATATATAATGAAAATAAAATATAAATTAAGTAGGTTTTGGGTAGCTCATGTTAAAATAACTTCAAACTTCCAAAATAATTGAAATATTTCCAAGATGCAAAAGGATTGAAATCTGCTGCAATTTTCTGCAAAGACGTTGTTTCGTTGAACATGCAATGCGGTAAGCTTCCAAAAAACTATTTTTTACTAAATGAGTTATTACTTGGAAAAATTCTTATTCCCTGACATTGGGAGAATAGAAAAGGGCGCCATCTATTGAGAAGAAAGTGAAACTTTTTGATGATTGACTGAAAAAACTGCCAAAACGGGAGAAAATCGTAAAAAACGGGAAATTGGGAAATGGAAGCAAAAAACGGGAGTCTCCCGTTAAAAACAGTAGAGTTGTCAAGTATGACAGGTGGTTTTTTCTGCGCAAAACTGCCCAAGAGTATGCTAAAGCTAAAGGGGTGTGATCTAATTTACTTGTATTTACTGCAATATTCGTGATGAAAAATATTCATAAGTTTTAATTAACGCGCGAGTATTTGATACCATTTTTCGCCGAAACGTTACTTTAAAAATGTTTTACTTAAAAAAATTTCCAGAAACTCTGCTACATAAAAACTTTCTTAAATTCACAACACCACCAAGACAACTCATTTCAGTTTTATTTATAACCCAAAGGAATGTTATTAAACGTGCAATATTTAGGTGCAAAAGAAAAAGCTTAATTTTTTTAAATGGTTTTTGCATATAAGTATTACATGACGTTTTAACAAAAATTCTTTTTAAATCATAGATTAAAGAACGATAAATTGATTCAATATATGCAGTTGTATTTTAAAATTTGTGCAATTAATTTTTCTTTGTTCATATTTTCAATATAATACCTTCAGTAACTACAAAAAACACTTATTGCATTTAATTCGGTTATTGCACTCTATTTTGAGCACTTTCATTGGCCCCCATGCATAAATGTCTAAAATGTGGCTACTACTATGAAGAAATTTTTTTTCTATGTAACTAGATTAGCTGTGTGAATAAGTTACACCAGGGCATATTTTAAGGAAATTGGACTGTGTGGGCAACTCCAACTTCCTCGAAAGGGGGGGGGATTGTAAATGTGCAGTTTATGTTAGTTGAATGATCGTCAAAAAGGAGTTGGGGTGTGAAAATTGGAATTGGGGAAATTATTGCTAATGGTCGTTTTGTTCGATAGGAAAAGAGTGTAAAGAACATAAATGCTGAGTTTTTGAGTTTTTTTTTTTAATTTCATTCATAATAATACAAAACATTACAATACATTATATAAAAAATATATGGAAACGCATAACCGATAGAAATATTTAGGAAAATGTAGGTGGGCAATTTTATTTGTCTGTGGGGCCAGTTTTATTTGACTGTGTGGGCATATGCCCCCCCCCCCAAAAAAAAAACCCATTAAAATATGCTCTGAGTTACACATATATTAACACTGGAATGTACACACTAAATATTCAATGTAAAACACAACTTTGGCACATTTTGTTCGGTTTTCGATATTGTCTTCAAAATAGTTTCTCTAAAACTGCAGTTTTTTGGACAGGATGGTAAAAACCAAGATTGCTATTTTGTCCAATTTTTGTTACGATTTAGGACGCCAGAAGAAACTGGACAAAACTGGACGAAATGAAAAATTAACTGATTATACATACATAAATTTATTGTTATGGTGTAATAATATCAGAATATTATCCTAATAGATTTTATGTTATGAATTAATCATTTAATTAGAAAATCATTAGCCTTAGAATTTCATAAATCTAAAAAAAAAAAAATTACACATTGGTGCAGCTAATTTTAGATCATAATTTATTTAAAAGTAATAAAATTTAACAATGAATAAGCTATTGACATGATTACTCTATTATATACAGTAGTAGAAAATAAACTCAATGGGAAGGCAAATTAAATGCTTGGAGACATGTACATACAAAACAAAGATTTATAGACTATGTAACTAGATTAGCTGTGTAAATAAGTTACACATATATTAACACTGGAAAGTGCACATTAAATAAATATTCAAAGTAAAACACAACTTTGGCACATTTTGTTCCGTTTTCGACAAAGTTCGCCGATATATATCAGTCGATATATATTACGATATATATCCTATATTTATTTTGAAAAATATGATATTTTGGGAATTTATTTTTTTAACTATGGTATTTTCAATACAAAAAGGATATTAATCATAGTAATATTGTTCATTTATTAAAAATAACCATCAAGTTATGTACTCTATTTTTATGACGTAATAATACATCATTAATATAACAAAGTAATATAATATTCCTCTTTTACTTGTATTTTATGTTCATAAAATTATGAGTAATGTAACAATTTTAATACATATTAAAAGTGCCTCGTTAAATATTAAACGTAGCTCGGAAAAAATGAAAATGTCTCATGACTGTGAAACGACTAATGCATATTATTTATTTCTGAATCATATAACTGAGAAAACTGATTAAAAAAGATAATGTTAAATGAACTCCATTAAAATTGATCGAAATGTAAAATGAAATGTTAGACATAACCAATGAAAGAAGCCTTAATTTTAAGTCTACATATATTGTAATTATAATGTAAGAAAATCAAAAGTGCTTTGAAGATGCATTTACTATTTTGAAGGCTTGAGTTTGTGCTAATTAGGGATGAAAAGAGCCAGAAGTCAAAAAAGAGGAAAAATTGCGAGACTTAAAAATTTGAATATATATATTTTACATTAAGTGAAATCATATCAATACTATATACTGTCTTTCAAATATTAATAGATAAATGTTTTTTTTTTACTAGTAGAAATGCTAACAAATGAATAAATAAAATAAGCTTGCATTTATTTAAGATTTTAACAGATATATCAATTCCATTTACCACTTTCATTTTCCCATAGCCCACAAATCAGGTGAAATTAAAACTTTATAATGTGACATATAATGCTATAAAACTTCCATATAATTAAACACTTAACACAAGCTGAATCACTGGACACCATGATTACAAAATGACATTATCAGTGTAGCTAACCTTTTTGTATATATTCTATAAAAATCATTGAAAAACTAAACCCAATCTAAAACTTTTTCAGCTTTGATGGTCATTTTAAGCACTAGCATAAAAATGATTTTTAAATTGATAAAAAAGTTTTAAACACTATGTCATGATTTGAGAAGATCTTTAATTTCCTATATTAACATGTCTGTTATAATAAAATAGCACATTATAATTAAAATAAATTTGAATGTATTAAGATCTTCAAGATCTATATCTTTGGTAAGCCTGATAAGCATTAAGACTAGATTTGAAGAATGATGTTGGCTTGAATTAACTCGGATGGAATAGAATAAACAACTTGACGTTAAATCCCGGTTATCACAAATTTGCCATTTCAACTGCGCTTTTTGGGCTTTCTGTTTTAAGATTTCGTGTTGCTTGTTTATATTTAGGTTGTGCTAGAGTCCCAACAAATTAATGAATGCGATTAGAGCATTTTCACAGCAATTTCGTGATACATTATATGAAACTACGGATATGAATAACTGATAATCTTTATAAAGAAAAGAGAAAAATGACACTTCAATATTTATTGGTTAGGAAATATTTATTTAACATAAACGTAAAACACGTTATGTACTTCAAAACTGATCGGAATATTACAAATATCCGTCTTTTGCGGATATTTTACGTTAGACGGGTTCGGCTTTGTATTGGAAGTGATGCTGCAAGTCGAGTACGCTCTTCTGAGGTTAAAAATTTGGCCCTGAAAAGGGCTTTTGTTTGATAGAAAAATCAGATTCCGAATCCATAAATAATTAAGACCCAAAACTCAATCTTCACCGAGGCGTAAAAACTAAATCAAAGAAAGCTTTGTAATTTCTACTTTTTATCTGTTCTTAACTCATATTAACAAATTTAAATGTTTTTCTTTAGTTTGAGCAAGAGCTTCGAAATCAGCAAAGTCCGCACGCAAGCGCAGTTGAAATGGCAAATTTGTGATAACCGGGATTTAATGTCGAGTGAATAAACATACTTGAATGGGCGCGGCAGTCTTCATAAAAAATAAATAAAGTATAAGAAGGGTTGAAAATATTAGTCAACAAAAAGGTATTAATGTCTAAACAGTAGAATGGCATAGCAGATAAAAATGAGAGAGTGTAACAGAAGCGGATGCAATCGGATTTCAAACGATTGCACCCACCATCACTTTCCAGCATTTCTCCCTCCACTCCCATTTCACCCTCTTCACCAACACAGCAAAAAGTTCCTTGCTTCTTTCTACTCAAGAAACATGTCAATTTCAGAAATTAAATGAAGGAGTTTTGGAGGAGTTTTGAAGGAGTAAAATGAAGATTTGAAGGAGTAGATACTAATGGGCTGTCCTTAAATGTTGTAGTTTTTTTTTTCAACAACTTTGACCCCCTACCCCCTTTGTCACAAAGTGTCACACTCCATCTTACTCCTCCTCTTGTCACATGTCATTTTTTTATAAACATATTGTTATAATAACTGTGTGATGTCACTTCTCGTCACCCTCTCTCTTCCCCTTGTCACAATTTCGTGAAACAGTCTAGCCCCCTCAAGGCATGACATCCCTTGTGGATGACCCTTTTTACACTATCATAACTGCGATTAACTAAACAATTATATTTTTAACACAATCACTTAATATAGTACATCTGCTTATGTATCTTTAAGTAATAATTGGAGAAACCGACTTTTGCAGCCGAGAGTGTGGTGGAAGGAAATGTAATAATCATAAAACTAGTAAAATAGTCAAGCCCCCATTTAAGCATGGTTTACTTCAATTATGAAATATCTTAGCCTAATATTTTCACCCCTTCATCACCTTCGCCCCTTGTGACAGAATTAAGTTGTCGATCAAAGTATGTATTTTATGTTACTGTCCTAGGGAAAGACTATGTAGTCTCCTTCTAAAAAAGAAGGAGTTTTGAAGGAGTTCAAACCAAAATGAAGGAGTTTGAAGGGCCCTTTAGGAAAATTTCATGAATGAGGGAGTATTGGAGGAGTTTTGAAGGAGTTCAAACCAAAATGAAGGAGTTTGAAGGGCCCTTTAGGAAAATTTCCCAAATGAAGGAGTATTGGAGGAGTTTTGAAGGAGCGTACGAACCCTGTAGAAAGTGACTGTGAAATGGGCGTGGCAAAACAATGAGCAAAAAACAAAATACATACAAGAAGGGTTGAAAATAATAGTCCACAAAAAGTTATAAAGGTTTAAGTGATAGGATGGCATAGCAGACAAAAATGAGCGAGTGTTATGGAAGCGGATGCAATCGGATTTCGAAATGCATAAACGCCGACGCTTTCTATGTCATTCTCGAGCCTTTTTCCCTCCCCACCCACGAAACGAAGTCCCTTTCTTCTTTCTACCTTAGAAAGAACACGTGAAATGAAAAAAATACAAAAAGTGGAAAATCGCGGATTCGCGGAAGATTTTCATCCCTGGCTAATTGAAAATATCCGGTATCTATCAAAATATCGGATTTCTATCAAAATGTCGGATATTTTTGACATTTTCAAAAATAGGATATTTTTGAACCCTGTCTTTTTATATTATCTCCCAAAATACAGTTTCTCTAAATCTAGTTTTTCGGACAGGACGGTAAAAACCACGTTATTTATCAGCTTCCAAGAGTCCTTGATTTAAGACATAGAAGTATTTCTTACTTGCAATTTTTGAAGAGCCTACTGGGCGCGGTTTCTTCGAGAGTTGCACCACTGTCTGTTTCCTGAACTGTCGATGAGAGCTGCTCAAGGAAACCTCCCATGTTGTAGGAAGCAGCCTACAAATTGCATTAAATATGCATTAAAATTGTGTACAATACAAATACTTAAGAGAAAAACATTTCTAGTTTTTACTGGAAGATGGTGAAGATTACTTAATTTCACATAATAAATATATGTTTAACTTAAAAAAAAATATAACTCGAGTTCTGTATGTTACATCAATAAATGGTTTACTTTTCAAAAAAAAAAAACTATCAATGCTATGAAGAAAAATATAATTGATCTAACCAATTTCATAAAAAAATTAAAACAAAGCAAAATTGTGAGGTCCCGAAAATGAAATAATTTACGATTACCGAAATAATTTAATGCAGATGTTCAATGAATAAAAAATAAACTTATTTCTCTGAAAGGAATTTAAAATAATCAAAGGAGTTACAGTAGAAGACCGTTATAACGCACACCTTGGGACCAGAGCTTTTGCGTTATACAGGTTTTTGCGTTATACACATCATTTCACACATTTTGAAACTAATATTCAGAATATGTCTATATGTTAGCACTCCAGAATGAGTTTTATCTGCAATCAATATAAAAGCACTCATATTACAATGAGTTGTTCACAAATAAATATGTTTCACCATCAAAATCCTGCACTTCTGCTAGTTTATGGTTTGCATAACAGATGCATTTTTCACAGCCATCTGGTCTGTTTACTATGAATACTAATTTTCAATTTAAAAGCTTTGAAATAAGATGGAAAGATGAAAAACTGTTTTAAAATTTCATTTGCCTAACCATTTTTATGTTTGCAAGACGAAACAGGGGGAGTTTTTTAACTTCAAAACCTATTGTTTACTTCTGAAAAGTACTGCGGTTTATGGAGAATTGCGTTATATAGGTCGGTGTTATAACGGTCTTCTACTGTATGAAAAAACCACAATGACTGATTGGTTTCAACCATTTTATTAACCAAATCCATAACACATGACTGACTTTCATGACAAACCTATTTTTTTACCTATGCCGTTTGATTGGTAATTGGAACTGAACCAAGAAATTCTATTTTGGGAAAAAATTTCTTGTTGTCGTAGCAAATTAATTGTCTGGTATGTCGGTAAACTGTAGAAAAAAACCAAATAAATATATTGGTAAGTATAAAGTAATTTGCATATCACGCAGTACTAAACCAGGGCAGCGACAGGAACTGTGAAAAAAAAGTTCCCTGACTTTTCCCTGATTAAGTTCACCAAATTTTCCTGATTTATGTTACCAATGATAATGGTTTTTTTTTTCTTTGCTCTACTTGAAATCCATTGTATGTTTGAATAAAATGCGGTATTTTTTTTTAAGTTGTGTAAAGTTGATGAATTAAAGATGTATTTAAAAAAAAATTCTACTTTTTTAACAAAATCGTAAAAAAAAAAAAAAAACATATCAAGTCAATTTTTTTGGGAAAAAAACCCATAAAACAGTATATTAAATTTTTCTACATGGAAAGATTAAAGAAAATTTTTAAAAAATACTCGTAAAAAAAAAAAACATATCAAGTCAATTTTTTGGGAAAAAAACCCATAAAACAGCATATTAAATTTTTCTACATGGAAAGATTACAGAAAATTTTTAAAAAATACTTTACTTCCAGAAATCACTTAGCATAAGAATTTTAAGAAACTATTAAAATCACTCTTAAAAACATATGTGTATTTATGGTAGAACTAAAAAGTAATTGAAATTATTTTGAACTAAGTTTTCAAACAGTATAATAATTGTTGCAGGAATAACAAGTAATAGTGAAAGAATAGAAGTACTGTAGTTACTCTTACATAACTAATTGACATATTTATGCAAAACAGATGAAACCTTTTGGCATCCATTCATAGGGAGCTTTTCTCTAATCAAGAACATAGGTTTTAATGAATGAATACAGCATTTTAACAATAAAAAAATAAAGATATTTACTTAAGTACACAAGTTAACTCTATTTCAAACGATTAAAGTATATAACAAAAAAAAAAAAATCTTAGATTGCTTTTGTAACAAACAACTTTGAAATGCAAGAAAAAAAAACAGAGAAAAAAAGCAATTAGTTAATTTCAAAATAGGGTCATTCTATACAGATCAGGGTTGGCCGAATTGGACCCAATGGGTTTTTTTGAAAAAACCCATTTAAAAAAACCCATTATTTAGCACACTTTTGGGTTTTTTTTAAATTTTCTGAGAAGTTTTTAAAAAAATTAACTAATTTAAATATTTTTACAATTTAACTTCTTTTTTATTTGTTCTTCACCACAGACAATGAACATAAAAAATGAATTTTGAACTTTACGTCTGATTTTCTCAATATTTTTAGATTGTACAGAGGAAACTAATCTAGTTAAAAGGCTTTCATGTGATTTATTTTCTGCTAACCAACACGTCACAAATCTCGAATAAACACAAGGTAAATTTTTTAGAAATAAACAGATTTTACAAACGGTCGACAGAAAACAGAACAGGTACAGTATTTTCATTATCTTACGAAAAAGTTTAATATTTCTTACTCTGTACACAGAAATAGAACGGGCAACATAAAATCCAAAGAAATGTCTTGATTAAGCTGGAATTCAGTAAAAAGGGATTTAAACTACTTGAAGTTCTACAGTAGTTTTGCATAACAAAATGAAATACAATAAGGTAAAATGCAAAAAAAAAAAAAAATTAATTAAAAACGAACAATAGATTTTATCACTCGAGAAGTAACTTTGCCTTAACTGTTGGTAATCATGAAAATTAAAAAATCTGAAACTTCACCATTCTTGGGTTTTTTCGTCTTTCATACTTTTCTTCAGAAAACGCTGAATTTTAACTAGTTTTCCAGCTTTTTTTTTACCCGAAGACAATTTTTGC